>NC_092266.1:31338256-31345756 GCF_036320965.1 Panulirus ornatus
TGAAGGGAGAGGTGAGGGTCGTCCTCCCGTGCTGAAGGGAGAGGTGAGGGTCGTCCTCACGTGCTGAAGGGAGAGGTGAGGGTCGTCCTCACGCGCTGAAGGGAGAGGAGAGGGTCGTGGTCACGTGCTGAAGGGAGAGGTGAGGGTCGTCCTCACGTGCTGAAGGGAGAGGTGAGGGTCGTCCTCACGTGCTGAAGGGAGAGGTGAGGGTCGTACTCACGTGTCTGGGAACTGTGACTGACCCAAGACCATGTCTAGTCACCCGGGTCTCTCAACTTCTCGTCCCCTACCATTAACACCAAGCCAGACACACGCGTGTGTGTGAGTCACTACTGATGCACATGTGTGGGGGGAAAAACACACACACACACACACACACACACACACACACACACACACACACACACACACACACACCTGTGGTTACGAAACACCTGTGCTCCGGGTGACGAATTCCAGAAATAACAGCTGTCGATGCAGCTGGTAAGTGTGTGTGTGTGTGTGTGTGTGAGAGAGAGAGAGAGAGAGAGAGAGAGAGAGAGAGAGAGAGAGAGAGAGAGAGAGAGAGAGAGAGAGAGAGAGAGAGAGAGAGAAGCCTTATTTTGAGCCCCCCTTCATAACTCACAACTCCCAAATGACTTACAAACAAGAGTGTTGATGAGATAATATTTGATTTTCCCCCCGTGACCCATTACTCATATATATATATATATATATATATATATATATATATATATATATATATATATATATATATATATATATATATATATTTTTTTTTTTTTTTTTTTTCAAACTATTCGCCATTTCCCGCGTTAGCGAGGTAGCGTTAAGAACAGAGAACTGGGCCACTGAGGGAATATCCTCACCTGGCCCCCTTCTCTGTTCCTTCTTTTGGAAAATTAAAAAAATTGAGAGGGGAGGATTTCCAGCCCCCCGCTCCCTCCCCTTTTAGTTGCCTTCTACGACACGCAGGGAATACGTGGGAAGTATTCTTTCTCCCCTATCCCCAGGGATAATATATATATATATATATATATATATATATATATATATATATATATATATATATATATATATATATATATATATATTCATATATAAGCAATCATCCAATTTGAAATTCATGTTTTAATCTATTTTTGTTTCGTTCTATGTATTTCTGATGTGATCTACATACTTGTAGCCAGAGTTAAGACGGCACGAAAATAAAAGCCATGCATTTTTCCTCTTAATCTGTGCTGGGCCAAAACTCTCTCACGGACGCTACGCTTTCCCCAGATCCTGTCCGGCTCTGGATGCGAACCCGGGGTCTTACGAAGAGCGAGTGCCCTCCCTCGTGCCACCACAAGGGAGACATACATAAGGGTGCGAAGAGTACTGTGAGAACACCCTCTGTTCTCTGGAACAGCGACGAAAGAACTGGTATAACTCATTATACAAATGATGACATAATCAATTGGTATAATTCATTATACAAATCATCACATAATCAATTATCTATAAGAGTTTTAACGATTCATTACAGAATCAAAATCATCTTCCCTCTACTTATCTAGAACTAAAACAAAACTTACTCACATGCCACTAAAAATACACCACACCACAGAAAGGATAATATATATGTGTACTGTAGACACATATTTAGTGACTTAGGTTAAGGTTTGAGAGAGAGAGAGAGAGAGAGAGAGAGAGAGAGAGAGAGAGAGAGAGAGAGAGAGAGAGAGAGAGAGAGAGAGAGAGAGAGAGAGAGAGAGAGATTAGTTTACAGAACTAGTGATGACACACTTCAGGAAGGTTATATATATATATAAAGCCATCTCTTGAAGATAAGGTTTACCTAGAGTGGTGGTGGTGCTGGAGTGGTGGTGGTGGTGGTGGTGGTGTTGGTGATGGTGGTGGTGTAGTGTTGGTGGTGTTGGTGATGGTGGTGGTGTAGTGTTGGAGGTGTTGGTGACGGTGGTGTAGTGTTGGTGATGGTGGTGCAGTGTTGGTGGTGTTGGTGATGGTGGTGTAGTGTTGGAGGTGTTGGTGATGGTGGTGTAGTGTTGGTGATGGTGGTGTAGTGTTGGTGGTGTTGGTGATGGTGGTGTAGTGTTGGAGGTGTTGGTGATGGTGGTGTAGTGTTGGTGATGGTGGTGTAGTGTTGGTGGTGTTGGTGATGGTGGTGTAGTGTTGGAGGTGTTGGTGATGGTGGTGTAGTGTTGGTGATGGTGTAGTGTTGGTGATGGTGGTGTAGTGTTGGTGGTGTTGGTGATGGTGGTGTAGTGTTGGAGGTGTTGGTGATGGTGGTGTAGTGTTGGTGATGGTGGTGTAGTGTTGGTGGTGTTGGTGATGGTGGTGTAGTGTTGGAGGTGTTGGTGATGGTGGTGTAGTGTTGGTGATGGTGCAGTGTTGGTGATGGTGGTGTAGTGTTGGTGGTGTTGGTGATGGTGGTGTAGTGTTGGAGGTGTTGGTGATGGTGGTGTAGTGTTGGTGATGGTGTAGTGTTGGTGATGGCTGGTGTCCACCTGTTGACCCCGTGACTCCTACACCAAAGAGAAGTCACACACCCTGGCCCTCTGCCAGCTCCAGGGGGGGGGAGGATAGGGCCACAGTCATATAAATTGACCCTCCCTCAGCACACACACACACACACACACACACACACACACACACACACAATGCGCTCCAGCCCCGGAACTTTGTCTCCCCTCTTACAATCTCCCCAGAACTTTGTCTGATACCCTCCCACTCCCCCCTCTTAAATCCCCCTCCTTCCCCACTCTCTGTGATGATACTGGTATAATCCCTACCTCAGGGATTACAATCCCTTACCAGTCTCCTGGGGTGTTTCGGGACATTCTCTGGGGTAGCTGAAAATGCCCTCCCCCCCAGACACGAATCGTCCAAGACGCCCCCCAGAGACGCCAGGGGCGTACGGAACGAAAGGTTTCTCTGCCCTCTTGGTGGGGAGATGGAAGGTTGGGGGGGTAGGGAGTTCACAGCAACCCCAGACACTAGCAACAGCCAGGTGAGAAAAGAAACAAATAAAAAAGCAACACCCCCAGAAACATCTCAGCTATGACATCCCCCAATACCTGGGGGCAAGCAGCATGCCAGACACCGCCACACACACACACACACACACACACACACACACACACACATCACCAAGCCATCTGTCCAGCTGGACCACGGGAGAACGTGGGAAGGACACATCTATACACCCGGGTATAGCCATGGTCTATGGCCGGCTATAATGGTCTATGCCTCAGGCAAACACACGGCTCCCCCAACCCCCTCCTAACCTCCTAAACCCTGCCCCACTCCCCCTTTACCCCACACACACACACACGTACTTAAAAAAGATTCAATGGAAATCAGAGAGAGACTGAATTCTATCTGATACAGTAACCTCACCCTGTGTGTGTGTGTGTGTGTGTGTGTGTGTGTGTGTGTGTGTGTGTGTGGAGGCGGGATGACCACGTGACCTCTCACAGGTAAACATGAGGATGTATTTAGCGTCCTCCTTCCTCACTCTGGTGGTGATGAGAGAGCGGGCGTGCGCGCCCGCCCGCCCGCCTGGCCCAGCGCCTGTTACTGCCCACGCCCAGCTACGGAAGGCTCCCTTCCCCCCCCCACACACACACACCTGCACCACGCCTTGTCCACCTTCCCGACTCCTGCTGCTGCTGGGCCATCTGTAACTCCCTCCACACCTGCTGCTGGGCCATCTGTAACTCCCTCCACACCTGCTGCTGGGCCATCTGTAACTCCCTCCACACCTGCTGCTGGGCCATCTGTTCTCCCTCCACACCTGCTGCTGGGCCATCTGTAACTCCCTCCACACCTGCTGCTGGGCCAACTGTACTCCCTCCACACCTGCTCGTATGGTATCAGCTCCTCCACCTCCACACCTGCTGCACCCACGTATGTGTTGACCTTCACACCTGCAGTAGCAACCTCGGGAACATAACATGACCTGTATGTTTACCTGAACCTGAGACGTTTTTTCTTAGTAGTTCGGACGTTCTTTTAAACGTCAGAGGATACGTCTGAACGCCACAGTCTGCGTGTGAACGTATGCAGACTGCTCCTGGATCGATCCTCCCCCCGCCTGCACGTTCCTGTCGAATCTCTGAAAGTTCTCGTGGCCTAAGCTCGACACTCGACCTGCTCTTCCACAGGCTGAGTCTCCTGCTGCCCCTGGTGTGTGTGTGTGTGTGTGTGTGTGTGTGTGTGTGTGTGTGTGTGTGTGTGTGTGTGTGTGTGTGTGTGTGTCACCTCGTCGATCGTAAGGGCTCCATGGCACTTCCCCAGCGCCATGATGGCACCCCAGCGTCGTTCGTAATGGCACCAACGTGAGAGGGATTGAGGGAAAAGCGTGTGATGCTGGTCAGGAAGGAAGACGTGGCACTCTGCCAAGTTATTCCTGCGTGGCACTCATGTGGCTTCTGGCTTGGCACCCTCACCCAAACGAATTCTTGAAGTGGGTGACATGCGGGCCAGTGGACACGTCACACGGTGCCACTCACCTACTGCCCTGCTTGCTACTGGGGGAGGAACAGCGAGGGGGACACTGTCCTCTCCAGGCGCCCCCTCAGAACAAGGCTATACAGGAGGGGAAGGGAGGGGAGTACTTCCCAATCTATCGATAGGTAGAAAATGTCTTCTCCTACCCTAAAAGGCCAGGTTAATGAGGTACTTTCCAATCTATCGACAAGTCGACAGTGTCTTTGAAGGGCCTCATCATCATAGCTACGAGAGGAGTACTTCCCTATCTATCGACAGTGTCTCTACGTAACTACTGGCCTGGTTGATTGATAGGTATTCCCTATTTCCTCGACAGTGTCCCCCGAAGTAAGTACTGTCCAGGTGGATGGGGTACTACTTCCCTTAGGTATCGACACTGTCTTGAAGTACCACCCAAGCCTTGCATGAGGCGTGTACTTGCTGACCCCCGTGTCCAGGTGGAGAGTGTCTTCATGCGCCTCAGATATAATGCCCAGGACGAGACACTTCCCGACCCACTTTACCAAGACTGTGTCTCCTGACGGCCACACACAAGCGCCCTCCCACATACCGTTTTTCCTTTGTCGATAACTAAATATATAAATCCGTTTTCTATGGGTGATGTTCGGGAAGAAGTATGATAAGTCTAATAAATGAATTACTGATACATTTATAATGTTTTTTCCCGATAAAAATTCGTCTCTTTGTCAAAAGCCAAAATGTATCCCTGGAATAAGCATAAAGTAAACAGGCTACACGGGGTCCCTGGATGAAGCATAATATAAACAAACTACACAGGTCCCTGGAAGAAGCATAACATAGAGTATACTGGTCCATGTAAGAAGCATACAGGAAACAGACTACACAGGTCCCTGGAAGAGGCATATAGTAAACAGACTACATGGGCCCCTGGAATGAGCATAAACACACCACACGGGATCCTGGAAGAATCATAAAGTCATAACATTACACTGGTTCCCGCAAGAAGCATAAAGACAACGAACCACGCGCGGGACCCTGGAAGGAGCATGAAGTCATCATCAGCGACAAACTTCCCACTTCACGTTTCTGTGTTCCCCTGAAAGCCCCGCTTCCCTGGACGAGGCACGGAGTGGGCAGGGTTCCATTCCGTTCCCCCCGGTCCGCTGTCCAGCTGCACCACACTTTAATACACACTTTGTTTATTACTATCATCAGATCTTCATCCATGTGTCTCATGTCTGAAATAATCATTTAATTGTCAAATTAGAAAGGGAAATGACTACAGTTCTACTATATTACCACTTAACTCCTTGAGCACGACGGTACGACCCTTGAGCACGACGGTACGACCCTTGAGCACGACGGTACGACCACAGAGCACGACGGTACGACCCTGGAACACGACGGTACGACCACAGAACACGACGGTACGACCCTGGAACACGACGGTACGACCCTTGAGCATGACGATACGACCCTTGAGCACGACAGTACGACCCCAGAACACGACGGTACGACCCTGGAACATGACGGTGCGACCTTGAACACGACGGTACGACCCTTGAACACGACGGTATGACCCTTGAACACGACGGTACGACCCTTGAGCACGACGGTATGACCCCAGAGCACGACGGCACGACCCTGGAACATGACGGTACGACCCCTTGTATATGAAAGCCGGACCATTCTACCAAAGCGTCGTCCCCTTGTGCTCTAAGGGGTCGTGTTGAAGTGCCAATCCCTCTGGCCAACACACTCGACGGCAGAGCATCGCGAGACGAGACGAGACGAGACGAGACGAGACGAGACGAGACGAGACGAGACCAGACGAGACCAGACGAGACGAGACCAGACGAGACCAGACGAGACCAGACGAGACGAGACCAGACGAGACGAGACCAGACGAGACCAGACGAGACGAGACGAGACGAGACGAGACCAGACCAGACGAGACGAGACGAGACGAGACAAAACCCACACAGAAAACCAGCTCTTTGTCTCGTTCCCTGGGGGGGGAGGGGGGGAAGAGACGGGCGGAGGGGGAGAAAAGCGAGACAAATATCTCTTCATTTGAGTAAGGCGAGACCGACTGTCTCTATGATCGAGACGGGCGAGAGATAAATGTCTCTCCAATGGAGCAGGGCAGACCGTCTCGCCCACAGGAGGACAAACAACTCGCTCACAGAGAGAGAGAGAGAGAGAGAGAGAGAGAGAGAGAGAGAGAGAGAGAGAGAGAGAGAGAGAGAGAGAGAGAAGGTACATAGAGGATTATTTATTAAAAAAAAAAAGAAAGTAAGTAAACAAGAAAAGAGATAATGAGTTAAATAAGACAGGAAGTAAGCCATATCAAGATAGCCATATCAAGATAGCCATATCAAGATATCCATATCAAGATAGCCATATCAAGATAGCCATATCAAGATAGCCATATCAAGATAACCATATCAAGATAGCCATATCAAGATAGCCATATCAAGATAGCCACAATTCAAGAAAGAAAAGGAAAAAAAAGGGGAAAGTTAAGCAGGGAACGAGATAAAGGAATTTCGAAACTTAAGAAAAAAATGAAAAAAGAAATAATACAACGAACTTCCGGAATGAGACGTCTTAGACGGGGAGGGGGGAAAAAGGGAGATTTAGACAGACCTGTCTAAACCAACAACAGACGGACGGTAGAGCTGAAAACCCAGGAGATCTGAATGAGGAAATCCTTCTAGCCGACGATTTAGACCCGCTGGGAGAGAGAGAGAGAGAGAGAGAGAGAGAGAGAGAGAGAGAGAGAGAGAGAGAGAGAGAGAGAGAGACGGCGCCGGTGATACTCCATTGTTAGGACGTGAAGTATCCTCCCAACCCCATACTACCCCCCCTCCTCATCCTCCCCCCCCCCCCCCCCCAGCGTGGGAGAGGCAGGAGTTACGAGATTGGCTGGCTGGCTGGGTGATGGTGGGGGAGAGGGGAGAGGAGGAGGTGCCTGGCCCGGCTTGGCACTGTGCCAGCTCTAGTGCCAAGCTGTGGCACCCG
>NC_092266.1:31350756-31363256 GCF_036320965.1 Panulirus ornatus
ATTCCCTCAAAGGTCCAGTCCTCTGTTCTGAACGCTACCTTGCTAACGCGGGAAATGGCGAATAGTATGAAAGAATATATATATATATATATATATATATATATATATATATATATATATATATATATATATATATATATATTCAAAATAACAATAATACGTAACATAGCCCAATTAATGGTCAAAATAATTCCCCTTGAAATACCTAAAATAACCCTAAATACCTAAAATAACCCTAAATACCTAAAGTATCCCTAAATACCTAAAGTACCCCTAAATACCTAAAGTACCTCTAAATACCTAAAGTATCCCTAAATAGGGAAATCATAGGCTTGAAACATCCTTAAATAACCAGTAAGGCAATATCATGATATCTGGATCACCACACATGGGCGATATTCGTCCGGAATATCGCAATAACATCGACCGTGTTGCGTGACGACAGCTGTTCATCACGACCAGAACTTTCAAAGTTCTGTAAGAAAAAACAAACAAAAAAAAAAAAAATGAAGAATTGAAAAATAAATTGACAGATGATGCAAAGATAGACAAGATATATAGATAGATAGACAGATATAGAGAAGACAGACAAATAGATAGACAGATATAGAGAAGACAGACAAATAGATAGACAGATATAGAGAAGACAGACAAATAGATAGACAGATATAGAGAAGACAGACAAATAGATAGACAGATATAGAGAAGACAGACAAATAGATAGACAGATATAGAGAAGACAGACAAATAGATAGACAGATATAGAGAAGACAGAAAGGCAGACAGGTAGACAGACAGATATATAGCAGACAGACAGACAAATAGATAGATAGATAAACAGACAGAATAGATAAACAGATAGGCTGATAGATAGATATATAGATGGATAGATAAATCGATAGATAGACAAGATAGACAGATAGATACATACATACATAGACTGAAAGATAGATAGACAGATAGATGGATAGATGGATAGATAGACTGAAAAAGACATCTAGCATGGAAAAACAGGGCCCGACCGCACTGTCTTGACCCCACATGGTACGGAAGGATGAAACTCGTGGACACCAACCACCTCTCCGTCGGCTTAACGACATCACCAGCCACCACCACCATTGAGAGAGAGAGAGAGAGAGAGAGAGAGAGAGAGAGAGAGAGAGAGAGAGAGAGAGAGAGAGAGAGAGAGAGTCGAGGAGTGTTTTCCAGGAGGGGGGATGGGGGAGGGGGGGCAGATATAGGGGATGCCAGAGCCATGGCGTCTGGTCAGGGATTTCCAGGAGACAACCCCCCCAGACACCCTCCCCCTCCCCTCCTCTCCCCCCCCGGACTCCAGCCCCAACCTGACGAAGGGGAAGAAGAAAGAAGGGAAGAGAAGGGAAGGGAAGGGAAGGGAGGAGGGGAAGGAAGGGAAGGGGAGGAAAGAAGGGAAGGAGGGAGGGAAGGAGGGAAAGATGGGAGAGAAGGCAGGATGGGAGGGAAGGAAAGGAGGGGAGGGAGGGAGGGAGGGAAGGATGGGAGGAAAGGATGGGAGGGAAGGAAGGGAGGGGAGGGGCATTGTAGGTGAGGTCGACATCTTCAAGGACGAACGTGAGTGTAAGAAAAAAAAAAGGGGGGATAGACGAAGACATTTATCCCATTATCTGAGGACCTTACAGACATGAATATACAGAATATCGAATATCCATCAAAAGAAGATCCAGAATATCGCTCAGGATGAGTCACATCAAATACCCCCGCTAATACGTACAAGACTGGTATGATTCTTTTAAAAGGGGGAGGGGGGAAACACGGGGGAGGGGGGGAACAAGGGGGAGTGGGGAACAAGGGGGGAGGGGGAACAAGGGGGGGAGGGGGGGAACAAGGGGAGGAGGAGAGAGGACAGGTAGGTCAAAGGCATCTTCTCCCTCCCCCTCACTTACCCCCACCCCTTGTGACTCCAGTTGGCAGGATGACACACTGGGGAGGGGGAGAGGGAGGGGGAGGGGGAGGGGAGGGGAGGGGGGGATCGTGAGAGGCTGGACCGGTGCCACAGGTGGTGGCCCACACTGCCAGATGGTCGGTCGGACCACATTCCTCCCCTCTTCCCCCCCCCACCCCCACCCCCACCTCCCTCCTCCCTCCCCCAACCCAATCCTTCCCCCCCTCCCCTCCTCCCCGCACACACAAAACTGCCCCACTGCAGCTGGTGTTTTCCACGTCGGGGAACTTGGCACAGGTGGTGTGCCAGCGGGGGGGGGGAGGGAGTGGGGGTTGGGAGGGGGGGAGGGGGGGATGGAGGGGCGGCTTGGCACCGGGCGCCATGACCAGGAATCCACTACCCTTCCCCTGTGTGCTACTGGCGTGAACCGGATGCTAAATGTGTAGTGGGTGTTGCCAAGGAGGGGGGGGGGGAGGGAAGGAGGGAGGGAGGGAGGGAGGGAGGGGGTGTAGTAGCGCAAGGGGTTAAAAATACACTGGGGGGGAGGGGGAGGGGGAGGGGGGGAGGAATAATGGAATAATCAAATGTAATGATACGATGTCCACGGTCCTGGGTTTTCAACCCACAAGGTACGACCCTCCTGAGCACGACGGTACGACCCCCCTGAACACGACAGTTCGAACACCTGAACACGATGGTACGACCTCCCCTGAACACGACGGTACGACCCCCTGAACACGGCGGTACGACCTCCCCTGAACACGACGGTACGACCCCCCTGAGCACGACGGTACGACCCCCCTGAGCACGACGGTACGACCCCCCTGAACACGACAGTTCGAACACCTGAACACGATGGTACGACCTCCCCTGAACACGGCGGTACGACCCAATGAACACGATGGTACGACCTCCCCTGAACACGACGGTACGACCCCCCTGAACACGATGGTACGACCTCCCCTGAACACGGCGGTACGACCCTCCTGAACACGACGATCAGGCCATCATTACTCACTCACTCTCTCTCTCTCTCTCTCTCTCTCTCTCTCTCTCTCTATATATTATATATATATATATATATATATATATATATATATATATATATATATATATATATACACATATATATACGTGTGTGTGTGTGTGTGTGTGTGTGTGTGTGTAAGTACCCTAGGCCAAGCAAAGGAGGTAATCGATCGCCCATCTCCTGGAGGAGGATGAACAGCTGGGTTGACTGTGAGCACCGAACCCCCCGTCTTCCCGCACAGGTAAAGGCACCCTCGACTCATCCCAACATGGGAAGGCATTCACGCGCCACTCCCGCGCGCGCCTCGTGCTCCTGCCGTCATGGAAGGTACACGTCTTGGAAGGACAGGTGAGGGCAAGCAGGCAAGCAGGGAGGGAGGCAAGCAGGCAAGCAGGCAAGCAGGGAGGGAGGCAAGAAGGCAAGCAGGGAGGGAGGCAAGCAGGGAGGGAGGCAAGCAGGCAAGCAGGGAGGCAAGCAGGCAAGCAGGGAGGGAAGCCAAACTCTCGTCTCTGAGTCAGTCTGGCACACGTCCACACTGAGGAAGGGACCTGTGTGTGCTGTGTGCTGTGTGTGTGTGTGTGTGTGTGTGTGTGTGTGTGTGTGTGTGTGTGTGACTCAACGGGTTCTCGAACGAGGTTCTCGAGTCTGCCTGGAGAAGGTGACCACCTCACCAAGTCATGATGTTCATCTCTACCTGACCCAGTATCCAGGTTTACCTGAGTGTACAACATACGTGTCGGGTTTACTCACAAGAGTTCCTGATTTGGGGTTGGTGGCAGGGTTATGGTTTTCATCTGAACAAATAGGTTCTTCTTCTTCTTCTTCTTCTTCCTGTTCTTCTTCTTCTTCCTATTTCTTCTTCTTCTTCTTCCTGTTCTTCTTCTTCCTATTTCTTCTTCTTCTTCTTCCTGCTCTTCTTCTTCCTATTTCTTCTTCTTCTTCCTGTTCTTATTCTTCCTACTTCTTCTTCCTGCTCTTCTTCTTCCTATTTCTTCTTCTTCTTCATGTTCTTATTCTTCCTATTTCTTCTTCTTCTTCCTGCTCTTCTTCTTCCTATTTCTTCTTCTTCTTCCTGCTCTTCTTCTTCCTATTTCTTCCTCTTCTTCTTCCTGTTCTTATTCTTCCTATTGCTTCTTCTTCTTCTTCTTCTCCTTCTTCTTCTTCTTCTTCTTCTTCTTCTTCTTCTTCTTCTTCTTCTTTCTCGCGCAAAGCGAGTGTTGCAACCAACTGAGGCACAATCCTCGCCACTCGGGTCTACACATTCGTATAGGAATTGCGATGTCTTGTGCCTTCGCTGTGGCAGACATCTACGTGTCAGAAGGTACAGCACAAACCACACGTCTCTTTCATCTCGTGTAGATTTCCCGTGGGTAAAGAAATTATATCATGTAGGGCGGGCCTTCGGACATGCCAAACCTCCTTCCCTCCACCGTGGGGGGCGGGGGGGGGGGGGGAAGAGGTGGGTCATGGGTCTGTCATGGGGAGGAGAAGAGGGGAGGAGGAAGGGAGGAGGTGGAGGAGGGGAAAGGGAGTGGAAGAGCAAGTATTATATATCAACACCAGTTTGACTGGGGGGAGGGGGAGGGGAGGTTGAGGGAGGGGGAAGGATACCGCAGACGGCGGTGTTGTGGGGGGAGGGTGGGGGAGAGCGAGGGGTAGACGACCCCACAACGGTTTGCGGTCACAGGTCAACATGGGGGGGAGGGGTGGGGGGAGGTGGTTCGTCCAGCCAAGCTCATGTGATCGCAGCGCCCCCCATTCAACCACAGAGAGAGAGAGAGAGAGAGAGAGAGAGAGAGAGAGAGAGAGAGAGAGAG
Organism: Panulirus ornatus; assembly: GCF_036320965.1. NCBI lineage: Eukaryota > Metazoa > Arthropoda > Malacostraca > Decapoda > Palinuridae > Panulirus > Panulirus ornatus. The sequence goes on from NC_092266.1 coordinate 31,355,525, forward strand.
AGAGAGAGAGAGAGAGAGAGTAACAGATTTAAGAAATACGTAAATGCAGATGTATAAAAGTATTTATGGGCGTTTACGTACACGGACAGACAAGGTAGCTATAAAGACACACACACACACACACACACACACACACACACACACACACATACACACACACACACACACACACACACACAGGGCAGTGCCGGTAATCGTGTTTAAAGGGACGTACAAAATGCGACTCTACAGCTATCCTAAGTAGGACACCTGTATAGCCTTATCTTCTCCCGGTGAGGCATTTGCAAAATGTCGCCCGCCAGCTGTTCCATCTGTGCGTTCCTAGCTCGCTGAGTCAAGCGTTCCTTGCTCGCTGAGTCAAGCGTTCCTAGCTCGCTGAGTCAAGCGTTCCTAGCTCGCTGAGTCAAGCGTTCCTAGCTCGCTGAGTCAAGCGTTCCTAGCTCGCCGAGTCAAGCGTTCCTAGCTCGCTGAGTCAAGCGTTCCTTGCTCGCTGAGTCAAGCGTTCCTAGCTCGCTGAGTCAAGCGTTCCTAGCTCGCTGAGTCAAGCGTTCCTTGCTCGCTGAGTCAAGCGTTCCTAGCTCGCTGAGTCAAGCGTTCCTAGCTCGCTGAGTCAAGCGTTCCTAGCTCGCTGAGTCAAGCGTTCCTAGCTCGCTGATTCAAGCGTTCCTAGCTCGCCGAGTCAAGCGTTCCTAGCTCGCTGAGTCAAGCGTTCCTAGCTCGCCGAGTCAAGCGTTCCTAGCTCGCCGAGTCAAGCGTTCCTAGCTCGCTGAGTCAAGCGTTCTTGCTGGATGAGTCAAGCGTTCTCATCTGGCCGAACCATGAGTTCTAAGCTGGCCAAACCAAGCTTTTTCAGTTGGCCAAGCTAAGCGTTTTCAGTTGGCCACGTCAAGCTTCCTCAGCAGGCTCAACTCCAGGACACAACCTCTATTTTACCCCCCACCCACCTCCTTTCACAGGGCGTCCGAGGTCGCCTGCAACTTTACTGAGTGACCCATGATTTCAGATCCGAAGCAATCCGTCCGTACAGAGTTTCCGGATTTCCGAAGGTCATGTGTTCCGGTTAATCGATGGGCCACAATGATATGGTCCATCCGGCAACTGGGGTTTTGAGGGACGGTGCCCCGGCGTCAACCAACGGTGTGGCAATACTTACTTACTACCCTGTCGTAAGGCCGTACGACACGACACGTAACGCCGGGCGTGACGGCGGAGGAGGAGGAGGGGGAAGCCGCTGCAGCCACAGCAGCCCTTGACTTCCTTGGCAGCGCGAGCCATCACCGGGGTGCCCCTGGGCACTGCTCCAGTCGCTCGAGGTGGAGCTTAAAAATACCGCCGGGTCGTGGTGTTGGAATTCAGGCCAGGGGAAACGCCGAAGCCCTTGCGACTCGGAACCTTCCAGTTCTCGAAGGAAGGAACGTCCTGACGAAGAGCTAGCCCTCTGACCCGAGGTCCACCTTGAAGGGCTCGCGGTAGAGACGCGTCGTAGGCACCACCTCCTCTTGCAGGCTTCGTAGGGGCGCCTTTTGAAACATCGTCCGGACCTGCTAGAGAGGTCCTCCACCGTCGGATCTTCGCAAGGGCGCGAGGGGCACGACGGATGCGGGAGATGCGTAGGATGGTGTGACCAAGGGCGTGTGTGTGTGTGTGTGTGTGTGTGTGTGTGTGTGTGTGTGTGTGGTTGTTACTCCTGCTGCCAACAAGAGGAAGGGGCTATACCAAATGGTATGTGGAATCCGCAAAATGGGTCTAGGAATGCCTCTTTGGAAGACGAGAGAGAGAGAGAGAGAGAGAGAGAGAGAGAGAGAGAGAGAGAGAGAGAGAGAGAGAGAGAGAGGGGGGGGGGGGGTTTCTTCTTCTCCATAATAACACTGGCAACTTCTTCCTTGTAGCAGATACAAAGGCATGCGAAAGAGGTTTCCCGAAAGACGCAGGGTGGCATCCCACGCATGCGCGGCATGGCTGCGGAAAGCGCTCGGGACACGACATCTGAGCTCCGACGTCACACGTGTGCGCGCGCGCGTTTGTGTGTGTGTGTGTGTGTGTGTGTGTGTGTGTGTGTAAAAGTTTCTTGGAGACTAAACTTGCTGACGATCATTTTACCGATGTAACAAAACAGCTGACGAAGACGCGTTGAATCTGGTAGGGCGTCCGTCCCCCCCAAAAAATGCAGGACCCTAGTGGTGTTGGGGGGGGGGGGGGGTTCTAATTCTCTACCTGGGTTATAACTGGTGTGTTGGGGGGGGGGGTGTAATTCGGGGAAGGACCAGGGATAATCAACGCGTTTTCGGAGGTCTACTTAAATCCGGCTTGCTGGTTGGTGGCTTATGTAGAGATAGCGATGGGTAATTCTTTGAGCACGACGGTACGACCCTTGAGAGCACGACGGTACGACCCTTGAGAGCACGACGGTTCGACCCTTGAGAGCTCGGCGGTACGACCCATGAGCTCGACGGTACGAACCTTGAGAGCACGACGGTACGACTCTTGAGAGCAAGACGAAAACGACCCTTGAGCACGACGGTGCGACCCTTGAGCACGACGGTACGACCCATGAGCACGACGGTACGCTCCTACCATACGACCCATGGGTGAAAGACAAAGGCAAATCGTACTGTCGTGCTCAAGGGTCGTACCGTCGTGCACAAAGATCCCACACTGATACTCAAAGGTCGTGCCACTGTTAAAATAAAAAAAAGAAATCGTACCCTTCGCTGAAGCGTCGTACCGTCGCGCTCAATGGTACGTTAAAGTTGTATTACAGAACGTGTTTATATGTGGACACCGCACGTCACACGGGTACCGCGGGAATGTACCGTACTGGGTCACACGATCGAGTTACAGGAAGGCTACAGAAATATTATGGGTAGGATGGGGTAACGTGTACCATCTGCCCGAGCCTTGGGAGAGAGAGAGAGAGAGAGAGAGAGAGAGAGAGAGAGAGAGAGAGAGAGAGAGAGAGAGAGAGAGAGTTCATCGTTTACGAATCTCTCACCTTTATGAGAGAGAGAGAGAGAGAGAGAGAGAGAGAGAGAGAGAGAGAGAGAGAGAGAGAGAGAGAGAGAGAGAGAGAGAGAGAGAGAGAGAGAGCATACGATTCACAATGCCGGCTTCATCAAAGGCCCCACAGATGGCAGCACCCTCGCATCCAACCAACGCAACCAGCTGAGGAATATAATACTGCTGCTGAGAGGTATAATACTGCCGCTGAGAGGTATAATACTGCTGCTGAGAGGTATAATACTACTGCTGAGAAGTACTACTCTAACTTAACATAGAACCGAAACGAAGAAATATGTCGTTGTTTACGCTTGAATATTGGCAGTTCTGAAGGGCAACGCTCAATATCCACGAAGAAAATGTTGGGAGAATTATCATCCTACTGAACCAAACCAATTATCATCCTACTGAACCAAACCAATTATCATCCTACTGAACCAAACCAATTATCATCCTACTGAACCAAACCAATTATCATCCTACGGAATCAAACCAATTATCATCCTACTGAACCAAACCAATCATCATCCTACGGAACCAAACCAATTATCATCCTACTGAACCAAACCAATTATCATCCTACTGAACCAAACCAATCATCATCCTACGGAATCAAACCAATTATCATCCTACTGAACCAAACCAATCATCATCCTACGGAACCAAACCAATTATCATCCTACTGAACCAAACCAATTATCATCCTATTCAACCAAACCAATCATCATCCTACTGAACCAAACCAATTATCATCCTACTGAACCAAACCAATTATCATCCTACTGAACCAAACCAATTATCATCCTACTGAACCAAACCAATTATCATCCTACTGAACCAAACCAATTATCATCCTACTGAACCAAACCAATTATCATCCTACTGAACCAAACCAATTATCATCCTACTGAACCAAACCAATTATCATCCTACTGAACCAAACCAATTATCATTCTATTGAACTAAACCAATTATCATCCTACTGAACCAAACCAATTATCATCCTACTGAACCAAACCAATTATCATCCTACTGAACCAAACCAATTATCATCCTACTGAACCAAACCAATTATCATCCTACTGAACCAAAGCAATTCGAAAAAAAAAAAAAAAGAAAACAATCTGAATTTGATTTTTCGGTCGGGTTTCGCCCTTTTTGTCGTCACCTACCTGGTCAGATTGGACCATGCGAATGCATGACAATTGCTCTTCTGTACATCCTCTCACTGCATGAATCACTGCAACGGCCCTGAGGAGATAATAATCACCACCATGTTTAATGATGGTCTAATGAACCCCAAGACTGCGACGTCATCGATCAAACACCGTATGAAAGAATTAAGAAAATTATATTCATCGAGAAGCGGGCAACACGCACTTCACGATGATGGATGACGATCCGTTCTTCAGCGCCATCTGGATCCACTTTTTACCCTAAGCAATTTCTTCTCTCATGATAAGATCTCACATACCTTTATTTTTTCTCTTCTTCCTTTGAACGTCTTGATCATACGTTGGTAACGGATTCAAATGAGGCCAAACCACAAGAAGTGATCAGCGTCGGCTTTCTATATTACTGGAAGTATACCAACCCAACCCAAATACTGCTTTACCTAATGATTCTCTGCCAGAAATCATCGCATACTTTATATATATATATATATATATATATATATATATATATATATATATATATATATATATATATATATATATATTATCCCTGGGGATAGGGGAGAAAGAATACTTACCACGTATTCCCTGCGTGTCGTAGAAGGCGACTAAAAGGGGAGGGAGCGGGGGGGCTGGAAATCCTTCCCTCTCGTTTTTTTTTTCAATTTTCCCAAAGAAGGAACAGAGAAGGGGCCAGGTGAGGATATTCCCTCAAAGGCCCAGTCCTCTGTTCTTAACGCTACCTCGCTAATGCGCGAAATGGCGAATAGTTTGAAAAAAAAGAAAGATATATATATATATATATATATATATATATATATATATATATATATATATATATATATATATATATATATAATCTACGTACATTAAGGCATGTGAACTTTAATCATTAAATCCGAAGTGGCGTCGGGAGCAGCAACACGCCTGGCAGGCCCTGCTACGCCGCTGCCTCCTGAGCGATGGCTCGCCAGGTCATGTTCATCCGCCACTGGATCATACGGTCAACACGGGTTATCTGGTCGTCTCTACGTCCCACTTTTTTTAAAAATGGCGGAAACAGCGTAGCGCATCAACTCGAGAGAGAGAGAGAGAGAGAGAGAGAGAGAGAGAGAGAGAGAGAGAGAGAGAGAGAGAGAGAGAGAACTACTTGATTCTGGCGAGGTCGTGAAGACGACGCCGCTCCGCTATGTAAACAAAGAGCCGCGCGGAACTTGGCGGGAAAATGGCCGATGGTTCTATCTCTTTAAACTTTCCGTTACAACGCATTACCCTGAATTATTCTCATGTCAGCTACATTCTACTGGACAAATACGTTCAAAATTAGTAAGCAGGTATTTTGTATATATATTCTTGTCTCTTTTTTCTCTCAGAAAGGAACCGCTGGAGTCGTAGCGGTAATGAAGTATATAATGGTGCGTCCCCCCTACCAGAGTGGCCTTGATAGAGGCAGTGAACAGGGGGGACGCTGCTTCCCTGGACGAGCTAAATTTACTCACTAAAGCTGAAGCTTCGGTCTTCTTGGGTCAGGGCCGGGCCAAGGGGTGAGGTTGGGCTGGGCCAAGGGGTGTGGGTCATGGCCGGGCCAAGGGTGGGTCAGGGCTGGGCTAAGGGTGGATCCAGCACCTTTCATTAAGGCAACCACCTAAGTAAGGGCGCCAGTACGTCACGAGTGACCCTACCTAACACTCCCTTACCTACAACCTAGCTACATTCCCTTACCTATCTCCTAGCAACGCTCCCTTACCTATCTCCTAGCAACGCTCCCTTACCTATCTCCTAGCAACACTCCCTTACTTATCTCCTAGCAACGTTCCCCTACCTATCTCCTAGCAACGCTCCCTTACCTATCTCCTAGCAACACTCCCTTGCCTATCTCCTAGCAACGCTCCCTTACCTATCTCCTAGCAACGCTCCCTTACTTATCTCCTAGCAACGTTCCCCTACCTATCTCCTAGCAACGCTCCCTTACCTATCTCCTAGCAACACTCCCTTGCCTATCTCCTAGCAACGCTCCCTTACCTATCTCCTAGCAACACTCCCTTACTTATCTCCTAGCAACGTTCCCCTACCTATCTCCTAGCAACGCTCCCTTACCTATCTCCTAGCAACGCTCCCTTACCTATCTCCTAGCAACACTCCCTTGCCTATCTCCTAGCAACGCTCCCTTACCTATCTCCTAGCAACGCTCCCTTGCGTATAATCCACCTATCATATACTATATACTCAAATCCATATATACCGCATATCTTACTGCAACACACACACACACACACATACACACACACACACACACACACACACACACACACACACACACACACACACACACACGTAAGGGTCATCAGTAATATACAATATAAGGTCCGTTCCTTCCACTCCCCTCATTAAGGTAACCAAATTAAATGGCTCCTTCCAACAGACGGAACACTGATGAAATTAAGTACAGAGATGTACTAGCTCCACCATTCTCTTGCTCTCTCTCTCTCTCTCTCTCTCTCTCTCTCTCTCTCTCTCTCTCTCTCTCTCTCTCTCTCTCTCTCTCTCTCTCCGGCAGCAGAAATATATTTTCCGCTTGGCGGTGAATTACCTTCGTAAAGGTCTGTGCACCTTGAACACAGACCACAGAACGTGTTGCCAGATCTATGGAGGCAGGTCGTGGAAGTCGAATTTGTGTCTAATTTCCTTCTGTTCTGTAAGTATGGGGGAGGGAAGAGCGGGAGGAGGGGAGGATCCGTGTGGGGGAGGGAGGAGGGGGAGGGGAGGATCCGTGTGGGGGTTTTGAGGTTTTGGGGTTCCCCCACACGTGAGGTGTCTCGGTATACGTAATTCTGGGGGGTTGGTTTCCCACGTCAACCCTTCTGGTCACATGGGGGTTATTCAAAGAACCTCTTTCCCAACCGTAGGGTCTATGATACAGTGATGTGTGGAGGGGGTTCTGGGTGGGGTTCTAAACAAATAAAACACGATTTCTTTTTTTCGTTCCAAACCCACTGAAATGGGGGTTACCTCAAAAACCTCCTTCTCAACGAGGGGTTTGAGGTAAAGTGTCATAGAGAAGGTTCAGGTCGTGGGGTTCGATGCCCGGGTGTCGTCTTCGACCACATTTCCAGGATCCAGGATGGACGGAGGAGGCCAGCCGGCTGGAGGGAGGGAGGGAGGGAAGGTCTGGAAGCCACGGTCGACCCTCAGTGGCCTTCGCGTGATGCATGGAAAGTAATGGAAGGGTGAATGGGACGGAAAGGGGCGAGAAGGAACCTTTCCCCCTCCACACAGATGGAATGGAAGAACAAGGGAGTGTGTGTGTGGGAGGGGGACGCCTTTCAGCCACCACTACAGTAAACGTGAAGGGGACGAGAGAGTGACTTAATGTAAAGTATAAAGTCATGTGGATTGACTCACGTGTTCAGAAAAGTTTTAAGTGCATTACAAATTTTGACCTGACCCAATCTGACCTGACGTGACCTGACCTAACTTAACCACCTAAGCTTAGGATCTATCATCATACACTCCATCGACATAACCACGTTATTACTACTGCTACTACTACTACTACTACT
>NC_092266.1:31368256-31425756 GCF_036320965.1 Panulirus ornatus
CGAGTTCCAGAGAGGCATTCTGTGAGTTCCAGAGAGGCATTCTACGAGTTCTAGAGAGGCATTCTTTGAGTTCCAGAGAGGCATTCTGTGAGTTCCAGAGAGGCATTGTGTGAGTTCCAGAGAGGCATTCTACGAGTTCCAGAGAGGCATTCTGTGAGTTCCAGAGAGGCATTCTGTGAGTTCCAGAGAGGCATTCTATGAGTTCTAGAGAGGCATTCTATGAGTTCCAGAGAGGCATTCTGTGAGTTCCAGAGAGGCATTCTGTGAGTATTAAGAGAGATATTCTACAGTTTCAGTAAAATTCAGAGTTCCAAAGAAGCATTCTAAGAGTTCCAGCATAACCGTTTAGAGTTCCAAGAAGGCCTTCAGAAGAACCCTCAAGAGTTCCAGAGAATCAGTCTAAGAGTTCCAGCAGAACCTTCTGGAGTTCCAGTGAGGTATTATAGGAGTCCAGAGCGGGTACCCATTCCCTCCCTAGTCTTGCCCATTCATTTAATACCTAACACAACGATGACAGATGATGGAAATGTGATCCCAAACCCATTTTTCTCTTTCCAGTACAGCAAGAGATAGATACTAAAAAAAAAAAAATTATTTTCCTGAAAGCGCATTACTTTTGATCATCCCTTCACCACCATCCTAGGAGTTCCAGGCTACCACATCCACCTCATCCACCCCCTATCACCACCCCCGGACCCCCTATCACCAACCTCGACCCCTTATCACCAACCCCGGACGCCCTATCACCACCCCCGACCCCCTATCACCAACCCCGGACGCCCTATCACCACCCCCGACCCCCTATCACCAACCCCGGACGCCCTATCACCACCCCCGACCCCCTATCACCAACCCCGGACGCCCTATCACCACCCCCGACCCCCTATCACCAACCCCGGACGCCCTATCACCACCCCCGACCCCCTATCACCAACCCCGGACCCCCTATCACCACCCCCGACCCCCTATCACCAACCCCCGACCCCCTATCACCACCCCCGGACCCCCTATCACCGTACCCCGACGCACAGCGGTGCCACCAGCGGCAGGGGACTCCCCCGTGCCACAAACTTGGACCTGCCCTCACACTTCCCACCACTTCAAGGGTCCGCCACCCAGTTCAGGGCAGTTCCCCCTCCCTCCCTCCCTCCCTCCAAGCCCTCCAGCAGCCAGGGGAGGAGAATATAAACACCAGACACCAACCTACACTGTTACCGCTGAAGGGAGAGAAATGTATATTACCTCTGATGGTGGTCAAAGGGGGAATAATAATAATAATAATAATAATAATAATAATAATAATAATAATAATAATAATAATAATAATTATAAATGATAATAATAATAATAATAATAATAATAATAATAATAATAATAATAATAATAATAATAATTGATAATGATAATAATAATGATAATAATAATAATAATAATAATAATAATAATAATAATAATAATAATAAGAAGAAGAAGAAGAAGAAGAATTCTATCATAATCACTATCATTATCATTCACTTAGACACTGTAACTTCAATATACATATGTTAATACATATACCATTCACTTTCTCCCAACGCTGTTCAAATGAACATGACGGGGAACCAGGGAAAGTGACTGAAATAATCACTATCAATCAAGTCTACTTCCTGGGTCATACATTTTGAGATTGTAGGCTCACACAAACCCCCTGAGGCTCATACATACTTCGTCCATCTCTTTCTTTTTTTTCTAAATTCCAATATGGTTTCATATTAAGTTTCGCTTCACCAACTTTCTTTCTCTCTCTTTTTCTTAACAGCATCTGCCATCAGACGACGCTCGCTCAGTTTTAAAGAAATTTCTTGCAATTCCATATTTCCTGTTATTTTGATTCTTCTTCTATCAATGTCTCTTTGCTTGCTTACTTGTTTGCCTTCTTCTCTCTTTACTCCCTTCCTTGCTCTCCTCTGCTTGCTATACTCCCAATATACTATTTCAGTCCACTTTCTGTTACAATATGTACTAATAATACTGTATATGTCTGTGCAACTGAAGGCATGAAGAAACCTTTAATAATAATGATAATAATAAAAATAAAAATAATAATAATAATGATAATAATAATAAAAATAATAATAATAATAATAATAATAATAATAATAATAAATAATAGAAATAATAATAATAATAATAAAATAACAATAATAATAATAATAATAATAATAATAATAATAATAATAATAATAATAATAATAATAGTAATAATTATAATAGTAATAATAATAAACAAACCTCCCCCCCCCCTCCCCACACACACACAAGTCAGTAAGTAAATAAAGTCAGTGTAATTAACACTGGAAATCCTTAATGACATTTAAGAAAAGTAATTCTTATCCAGTTTTCCCCCTTGTGTAAGGTTAGCATGTTCTGCGCAGCAAGCTACGTGGTCACATGAAGAACGTACACACACACACAAACCAGAAGAACCATTAAAAGGTTGTGTGAAGATGTTCAAAGATCTTCAGTCTGTCTTTTTTTTTGGCAGGGGAGAACCTTTCCAGAGGTGTCGCCAGATTCCAGGCCAAGGCTCCAAGTGGAGATTCCATGGAAATTTATGGAACGCTTCCATGAGTCTTCCCTGGAAAATAGGATCGCGACACACAGACGGTCTACCTTGGACGACGATGGTCAGCAGGAGTGATGGAAGGATGGAGAAGGGAGGTGATGGTGGTGATGAAGCTATGGAAGGAGTGAGGGAGTGTGCCAGGTATGGAGGGAGTGAGGGAGTGTTTGTTTTTCTCTGCTGCTTAGAGATGGTGTGATGAAGGAGTTGGGGAGTGGTGGTGATAACGGAGTTTTGGAAGGAGTGAAGGAGTGTCCCTGGTATAGAGGGAGTGAGGGAGTTTTTTTTTCACTGGTTCGGGATGGAGTGACGAGGGAGATTGTTAAACTACGAAGGAGAGACAAAATATCCACAGCAGATAAAAAATACGGTTGTCTACTTGGTAACTGGGTGAAGAGAGAGAGAGAGAGAGAGAGAGAGAGAGAGAGAGAGAGAGAGAGAGAGAGAGAGAGAGAGAGAGAGAGATGGAGTTTGCCTGCTACAGGGAAGGAGTGGGAGAAGCCCCAGTATAAGGAGGGAGTACAGAGGAGCTTAGGGAGGGAGGAATGTTCCAGGACAAGGGAGGAGGAGGGAGTGAAGGAAGCCTCGGTCAGGGTTTGGACTACTCCTCAACCAGGAGAAGGAATGTGACTGGGAGTTTCCAGGACAAGAAGGATGGAGGTGTTGAGGATTCCAGACCTCGATGGAGTTTCAGCGTCCTGGAACGTCTTGCGGTCTGGAAAGGGAAGTGTGGCGAAATTTCAGGAAGGTTCGAGAAGGTGGCGAGGCATTGGGGAGTGGGTGGGTGGGTGGGTTGCGTGAATATACATAATACATAGGGTCGTGCTTCTGGCCTGCGAGGCTCCAGGCTTAGTGTATGATGAAACACACACACACACACACTCACACACACACACACACACACACACACACACACAAACACACGCGCGCGCGCGCATGCGACCTGTAATATACACCATACCTTATACTATATATGTATTTTTTTCGACCGAATGGCTGCCTTAAATTCAATAAAACGTTATTTATTCATTTATTTACATGTTTATCATCAACAAGGTGTGAATACAACAGTACCCCACCATCTTCGTCTAACGTGCCTCACTCACATCTTTTGCTTTGCATGCAATCAGAAGACGTACCATGTGTTCCCTACTGTCACCTCTTGCAGTCAAGCAAAGTAACTCATACATTTATGTGAGGAACGCCACGTGCGTCGGCCCGGCGCATGTGTGCCACGCAACGCTGATGAATTTCGAATAAACGGATTACGTTAACGGGTTACGTTAACGTCGAATTACCCCCCCCCCCCCCCCGTGTACTGCCCTCATCAAATGGCTACCTCAGTGCATAAGTCTCTCTCTCTCTCTCTCTCTCTCTCTCTCTCTCTCTCTCTCTCTCTCTCTCTCTCTCTCTCTCTCTCAATTCTTAACACCAGCACTTCTTCTTCCTCTCCTCTCTTCCATCTTCGCTCACACTATTATCTCCTTTTATCTTCTCTCTCCTTCTTTCTACCCTCATTTCCCTCTATCTTTTCATTCACACTCCTTCCTTCCTTCCTTCCTTCCTTCATTTCGGCTTATTTCACGTCCTTTGGGTCCGAGGTCGGCATTCCCAGCTGGACCAAGAGGATGAGATCCTAAACTGGGACGGGGTGTCGGCATCCCAACTTGCGACGGTATCCCTAGTTGGGTCGCAGTCCTAAGTTGGTCCAGTACAGCCAACAACAATGGCGGCGGCGGCGTCGGCGGCAGTAGTAGCGGCGGCGGCGGCGTCGGCGGCAGTAGTAGCGGCGGCGGCGGTGGCAGTAGTAGCGGCGGCGGCGGCGGCGGCGGCGGTTGGCTGGCTCATTGGTATTCTAGCGAGGTTCCAACCCTGGTCACGTTCCAGAGGCACTATGAGGTCCGTTTTCGTAGCCATCAAAGCTGGGGGGGAAATATATTTGTTGTGGCCCCGAATTTGTTATGGCAGAAAATGGGAATTCGTTTATCATCTGAAGACTTTATTAGATTCGAAGAAAACGTTACATCGCATTTTCTTTTTTTTCGCCCTCCCACCTCATCCCGTTTTTTTTTTTCTCTCCACGCCTCTGTGTGTGTGTGCGTGTGTGTGTGTATATATATATATATATATATATATATATATATATATATATATATATATATATATATATATATATATATATATACGTGGATTTCAGAGGCCCTATACTCTTGATATATGAGTGGAGGGGTTAGCATTATACTCTCCCCTGCGGGCAATCCATCACGTTGCTGGCTCAGTGTTGGTCGGTCAATTCGGGTCACGTCACGGCAACCTGGGACCCTCGGCGGGTTGGTCACTGGGAGGGGTGAGGGAGGGGGTGTGGGGGGTGGGATTGGGGTTTAGCGAGGCGCTAGCATCCTTCTCCCCCGGGGTGATGTGTCACCCCAGGCACGCGCGGGGCCCCGCTCCCCAACTCCCCCGACCCATCTCCTCTCCCATCATCAACTAGTTCCAAATATTTTCGGACACGTTTCTTAACATTTTGTGTCCCATTTCTCTCTCTCTCTTCGGGAAGTGACTGTGCCTTCCATGAAATCCTGAAGCACGTTTCAGAATCAGTCACACCCTGTCTAGTAAATCAACTTCAGTTGAGAGTATCCAAAAAAAAAAACACTCAGAAAAAATTTTTAAATGTGGGTACCTTGCTTGCGCGTCCCTAACAGGTCTTGAACGTGTTTCCAGCCAATTCCAGGCATGTCTCCTGCTGACCTGATTATGACTATATCTCTTACCAACTGAAATTCAGTCGAAAGATTAACCTGAAACTCTAAAAAGCTAACCGAGGGAATGGTTGGGTAGATGACTTCAGCTGAAGCTGTGGTGCAGGTGTGGTGGTGGTGGTGGGGTTGTGGAGTAGAGGTGGTGGTGGTAGTGGGTTTGTGGAGTAGATGTGGTGAGGGTGGGGTTGTGGTGGAAGTGTGGAGGTGGTGGTGAGGTTGTGGTGTAAACGTGGAGATGGTGAGGTTGTGGTGCAAGGATGGAGGTGGTGGTGAGGTTGTGGTGCAAGGGTGGAGGTGGTGGTGGGGTTGTGGTGCATGGGTGGAGGTGGTGGTGGGGTTGTGGTGCATGGGTGGAGGTGGTGGTGGGGTTGTGGTGCATGGATGGAGGTGGTGGTGGGGTTGTGGTGCAAGGGTGGAGGTGGTGGTGAGGTTGTGGTGCAAACATGGAGATGGTGAGGTTGTGGTGCAAGGATGGAGGTGGTGGTGAGGTTGTGGTGCACGGGTGGAGATGGTGGTGGGGTTGTGGTGCATGGGTGGAGGTGGTGATGGGGTTGGGAGCAAGTGTAGTAGTGGTAGTGGGGTTGTGGTGCAAATGTGGAGGTGGTTGGGGTCGTGGCGCGAGGGTTGTGGTGGTGCGGTGTCGGATGGGGTCACCCGCCAGCACACAGGTCACGTCTAGCGTCGTGGGGGAAGGGGAAGGGTGGAGGGGGGAAGGGGGAGGGGGGATGGGTGGAGGGGGGTGGAGAGGAAGGGGGGGGGGGGCAGGCTGTCTGGCAGGGCGCACGCGACCTGTGTATTTACGGCCAGACTGTCCTAATGCCTTCTCTTTCCAGGTTTTCCAGGAGGATGTTATGGAGTGGTAACTTTTCCAGGCTCGGCTGGAGCGATGGACCTGCTCAGAGGTGCGCCCTTCCCATGCATCCCTTTGGTCCTCATTTCCAGACGAGATATCTGTACATCACACACACACACACACACACACACACACACACACACACACACACACACACACACACACACCATTTAGAAGACGAGTGGAAATTCCAGTCTCCTTCTCCCCAGCTGGAACTTCAACTCTCCCTCGGTAAGAGTACCCTAAGGCCTGAGGTCTCTCCCTGAGGCATCATGGATCCATTGGTTCTTCTTTAGTTCCAGGAGGGACGACCAAACTCCCTCCTCTGTCCTTAAGAATCCAGAGGTCAACCCCGAAGAAGTTTTTCCTTCTTGAATTGGGAGACCTAATTTGATCTCTCTCTCTCTCTCTCTCCACAAAGTATCCTGCTCTAGGATTCTGTGAGTCCCTAAGTCCTTCAAGGATCTGTATCTTTGAGGAGAGAGAGAGAGAGAGAGAGAGAGAGAGAGAGTCTTTGTATCCCTAGATTCACCCTACGACATCCCACTCCTGTAGAGGAGGTTCCAAAGTTTCCCAAGAGATGGTCCTTTCCCCTTACAACGTATCCCTCAAACCATGGCTTCCTCCTTGGAGCCCACACACTCCTGTGCTCACTCGCTTGGTCCCTGAGGGAAGCTTCCACACCTGCGGCAATTGTCCCTAAAGCCCTTGCTCCTCCTGAACACCCCCCTCCCTCCATCCCTCTCCCCCACAACCCTCGTTCTTATCTCCACCTCTGGAACCCAACCAACCAAGCCCTCCCCTCACTCACTCCCATTCCTTTCAACGAATGTCCCCCAACTTATACCGTCCTGTGAGGGAGGGCCGTCGGCAAACGGTGTTCCCCCCGAATTCGTTCTGTGTCCGACGAAGAATCCTCCTCCTCCTCCTCCTCCTTCCCCCCTTATCCCCCCCCACCCCCACCCCACTAGCCACCCCACTCAGTAGCGAATGTCCCGGAGCGCCGCGGAGGCCAGCCGGGCCCCCCAGCTCCTGGAAGGACAGCCCTGGAATGACAATGAGGTGGGGATTAATGCGTCAAGTTTAGAGGTTTATTACATCCGGCGTGGGACGAGGCCCAGCCTCGCCGCCAATGCATACAACTTGCTTCATTTGGAGACAGCTTGGTGATGGCACTGCAGGAGGAGGGGAGGAGAAGGAAGGTGGCACTGGCACCTCCATCTCCCCCGTGGCCTCTCAGTGCCACCACAGCCAGGCACGCCAAGCCTCGCCTCGCTTCTCCTCCCACCCTCCCTTCCCTTCCCTCCTGGACGCCCACGGTCCGCAGCCTCCCTCCCGCAACCCACCTCCAGAATCCTGAAGCATCGTCTCGTCCTCACAAAGTCCCACCTGCCCGGGATGACGCTGCTCCTCCACCCTCACTCTCAGAATGTAGGACGGATTGAGATGTGGTTGTTGTTGTTGTTGTTGTTGTTGTGGTTGTTGAAGACCTGGTGTTGGGAGGTTACTTTAAGAAAAAAAAAAAAACACCAAAAGAAACTTTCTTCATATATCGTAACTGTATATATATATATATATATATATATATATATATATATATATATATATATATTCTTACGTACATATAACACTCAGGGAGAGAGAGAGAGAGAGAGAGAGAGAGAGAGAGAGAGAGAGAGAGAGAGAGAGAGAGAATATAGCCCACGTAACTCCAGGCGTCACGCGGAAGACGACGAAGAAGAGGTGGTGCGGGAGCGGTGGGGGGAGGAGGGGGGGAGAGAGAGAGCTTGAAATCCTCTCCTCCTGTTTTAACACTCTCGAAAAGATGAGGGTTACATCAACGACAGGAGCCAAAAAACGAGGATTTTTCCCCACGATGGCTCGGTCGCCTCTCTCTCTCTCTCTCTCTCTCTCTCTCTCTCTCTCTCTCTCTCTCTCTCTCTCTCTCTCTCTCTCTCTCTCTCTCCCACACCAGATGGTGTTATAAGGCAACGTGTTATTTCCACAGCGTCGCAACGAGGAAAGGTGTTATTAAAAGTACAGGTGTGTTATTTCTGCTTGAAAGCAAAGGTGTTACTTTTATATTGCCGTAAATTCCAACGCCTCTTCTGTTCCTTATTATTTTCTTATATCCTTAAACTATCCATGAAAGCATATACGACAACAGAGAGACATTTATTGCCTGCTTCTCATCCGTATCATAATACTAGATTAATTTCCCCCACAATGAAAACCACTTTTTTTTTCCCAGGTAAACAAATTATCTTCTCCTCCTTCTCTATGGACCATTTTCTTCCCAACAGTATTTGGATTACTTACCTTAAACACACACACACACACACACACACACACACACACAATGCCCTTTTTCTACCTAAAAAATCATTTAATTTCTAACCTTCCACACGGCAGCAATTTCATTCCTCTGTTTCATCACTACATTCATCATTTCCTCCTATCCGCACAAACTAATTTTTTTCGCGAATAACATTTTCTTTTTGTTTCATTGCAGACACCTGTATGTTCGCTTCCCGTTTTCTTTCCTCGCGAAATCCCCCTATAGCACCTTTTTTCTCCCTTTCTCCATTAAACCACGACCAACCCACACGAACTTCCTAAACCCATCGTCTCTCCCTGACAATGATTAAATAGAGACGCTATTGGTGGGCCTCCCTAACCAATCAGGTGCCTCCTTGGCTAATCAGGGCGCCTCCTTAACCAATCAGCTTGCTCAGCGGTCTTCCTCCAAACTCGTCCGGTAATACGATTTGCTGATGTTTCCAACCGAGCCAATAAGGGTGATCTGTACGAGCCAGAGTGTTGAAATATCACCCGTTAAGGCCCGTAAAGGTTTGTGTGGGTGATGTGTCTAAGTACAGCACGTTTTTGCCTCATCTCTTTCCCTTGTTTGCATCGTGTGTTTTGGCTCATGTGGACCCCCATGTGGACGCGTTCCAAGCAACTGCGTCAGGTAGTTTGAGGTATCCCGGTGCGCGTGACCTATGACCCTGTTTGATTCCCCTTCCGACCTCCTCTAAGACACGTCGCGACCAGGTCACGTACACAGTGGACACTCCAGTGACCAATAGATTTCAAGACGAAACACAAGGGATTCACTAAATCCCCAGCCCTCGACGCAACACAACGAGCGACCTGACGCAACGCAACGAGCGACCTGACGCAACGCAACGAGCGACCTGACGCAACGCAAAGAGCGACCCGACGTAACACAACGAGCGACCTGACGCACCACAACGAGCGACCTGACGCAACGCAACGAGCGACCTGACGCAACGCAACGAGCGACCCGACGCAACACAACGAGCGACCCGACGCAACACAACGAGCGACCTGACGCAACGCAACGAGCGACCTGACGCAACACACTGAAACACAAATGAAGGACTTAACGCGCCATTGAGCCCAAACGGGACGTGAATGGCCCCAGTGCGATAGATACAGACGGGCCACCTGTTGCGTAGAACGGAATATAGTGGGGGGGGGAGGGGGGAAGTGGGTCAAAAACTTTTTGACATTTTGATTGGAGGGGAAAAAAAAGAGTAGGTCAAACTTCGTCAATTTTGTAGGATAGAACGAGTCAAATTCTTTATATATATATATTGGAGGGGAGGGGGGGGAGAGCAGGTCAAAAATCTTTATATATTTTTTTTTGGGGGGGGGAAACAGTAGATCAAACTTTCTACATTTTGTGGAACAGAATGGAAAGTTTCTTTTATATATTGAAGAGACTATAGGATGGGTTAAACTTTCTATATACTTTGCAGGGGAAAACTGGGTCAAACTTTCCATATATTTTTGGGGAAAAAGTGAGTCAAACTTTTCATATTTTTCTGGGATGAAGTGGGTCAAACTTTTCTATATCTTTGAAGGAAAATTATTTTCCAAGTTAACATAAAATCTAAGACGAACAGAGACATTTCGAACCAGGCAATTGAAGCATCTAAGTCGTTATGCCCAGAAACAATCGTCAGTAAACGAAGTGTTCCATCAGAGGTTCGAACCAGGGTCCTCTTGTTCTCACGGTCGACAGAGTGCACCCAGTAGCCACCGCGTTACCAACTTACAAGCTCATTTAAACATGAACTTTACCCAAGTTCACCTCCTGTAAGTTCACGCCTGGATAAAGGCTCATCCTCGACTGCGGGGAAATGATAAAAAAAACTAATGAACTTTTTTTTTTTTAAAGGAGTTTCTATCTCTGTCAGGCTACAGGGGAATACAGTATTTCCACCACAGGTTACAGGAGGAATACAGTATTTCCACCACAGGTTACAGGATGAATACAGTATTTCCATCACAGGATACGAGGGATTACATTAACGCCATCTGGCTATGAGGGATTACATTAACTCCATCTGGCTATGAGGGATTACATTAAATCCATCTGGCTATGAGGGATTACATTAAATCCATCTGGCTATGAGGGATTACATTAACTCCATCAGACGAATAAGGTGTGTGTGTGTGGGGGGGGAAGGGCGAGGTCATGGGGGTGACGTAATGAATGCATGACCCTACTACCTACACCCTGACCTCCCCTCCCCTCCTCCCCCGCCAAAGCCCAGGTTGTGTGCCCTACTCCGACACACACACAAACACACACACACACACACACACACACACGAACGCTTCCGTGAAAACTGGCAAAGTGCGTGGGAAGCGAATCTAAAGGACCGATACAGCCAAAAAAAAAAGATAAAAAATAAAGAAAAATAAATGGTTCCTCGTCAACATTCTTTGGGAAGGAACACACCTGTTATCGTCCACGCGTGCGTGCGTGCGTGCGTGCGTGCGTGCGTCCGCTTAATGCCTTCCGTGAGCGTTCGTGGCCGTGCGTGAGCGAGGGGTGCGTGTAAAGCCAGGAGAGAGAGAGAGAGAGAGAGAGAGAGAGAGAGAGAGAGAGAGAGAGAGAGAGAGAGAGAGAGAGAGAGAGAGAGAGAAGAGAGACACACACACACACACACACACACACACACAGAGAGAGAGAGAGAGAGAGAGAGAGAGAGAGAGAGAGAGAGAGAGAGAGAGAGAGAGAGAGAGAATAAAGCTAGCTTGGGAGAGATACGCCCATCAGGCGAGCGCTTCCCCCGTTGGACACATCTGCTTCAAGAGGAAATGGAACTCGACAGCCCACGCAGTTTTTACCGGACTGTAAACAAATTTCCGTGTTTGAGTCACACCTGGGATGGATCAGGCCCTTGAGCACGACGGTACGACCACCCTTGAGCACGACGGTACTACGACCCTTGAGCACGACGGTACGACCACCCTTAAACACGACGGTACGACCCTTGGATATGATAAACTGGCCTTAAAGAGGTCAGGTCAAACGCCAAACCTTCGTCTCCAACGGTCGTAGCGTGTCGTACTCAAGGCCTTGAATATTAAGTCTCACCCAGTTCATAAGGTCCAATATGTCGCCTAACGAGCTAGCATTAACGCGCATGATCTCGTATCATCATTAACGAGAGAGAGAGAGAGAGAGAGAGAGAGAGAGAGAGAGAGAGAGAGAGAGAGAGAGAGAGAGAGAGAGTCTTAAACAGCAGTGGCAGTACATGCATTGCATGATCCTCGTCCATAACTGAAGGGAAGCAGCGAGAAGCGTCTCTGTGTTGTGTTCTCCCGGGAGGCCGAGGGTACCGCGCTCGGTCGACAGATGGCAGCACTTTGATACCGTATGCATCTGGTAATTATCGTACCCGTTAACAAAGCTTGTCAGCATCTTAGTAACTTAATGACATTTTGACTTTGTCTAAACCTAACCTTTCGATCTCAGGTGCGCTATGCCTGCCACTCGTTATATAAGGTAATACGCTTAGTTAATCGAATGAATAAAAGTAATACTGCGTAATAGTTCTGATACAGACAAAAAAAAAAAAAAAAAGTTTGGTTCAACCAGAGAAACTAGTGTTGCCAGACCGAGATCCCACAATATTGCCAGATGATCGTCACGTTTTTCACAAACTATTTACCATTCTCCTTCCCACTATTAGTCAAGTCTTTAACGCAACACACGGTAGGTATTACTGCTGCTTTCTGTACATTATCGTATAGTGTTCTATGTTTCCTACATAATCCCAGCCACTCACGTTCACCGCGAGAGAGAGAGAGAGAGAGAGAGAGAGAGAGAGAGAGAGAGAGAGAGAGAGAGAGAGAGAGAGAGAGAGAGAGAGAGAGAGAGAGTCGCCAAATAGATTAAAAACCTGACGATTTTCACCACATCAATTAGCTACTGATCGGCGACTGATCAACTGACATTCATCTATACAACAACAAACAAACAAAAAATACAAACACACAACAAACACAACCAATGAAACGAAAACTGAAGTAAAGGGAAAATAAATATAAACATGAATCATCATCTAATGGATTATTCTTTCATTTTCCCCGACCAATAAAAGGCGGGCAATACATGACTTGGCAACTTCCGCGCGTGGACAATGCCTTGCTGTATGACCTTTGTGAGACTGTTAACCGCTTCACATGAGGCAAAAGGTCAACTTATTCTCTACTCTCATTCACAATCTATCTCGCCCCCGACCACCACCATTATCATCAACGCCATCGCCATTCATCTCTTATCGTAGTTATGTGGTAAACTACATCACATGCGGGATATATATATATATATATATATATATATATATATATATATATATATATATATATATATATATATATATATATATATATGGCGAGAACTGGAAGTATTTTCAAATATCTTTACCGATAACGTCATTTTTTTTTTCCATTTTCGTTTTCAATTGATACGCAATACATTCCCAACTGACTCATGCAACTCACAGTCTACATTCTCTCTCTCTCTCTCTCTCTCTCTCTCTCTCTCTCTCTCTCTCTCTCTCTCTCTCTCTCTCTCTCTCGTCTCTGGAATTCAGTTTGGTGAGAGAGATGTACGACTCTTGAAGATAAATGATAATAATAATAATGATAATAATAAATATGAGAACACCCTCAACAACTTCATTACACAAGTAAAGACCATCTGGTCCGCACGCACGGACACCTGCTGGGTCTTTAATTCTGCTGTAACTGTAGCCTCTCGCTGTATTCCGTTACAGGTCTTGAAATCTCGCGCTGAACTGTGTTGCCACTATTGTACTTTCTCATGCCACCACGTCATCACATTCCATTGTATATATATATATATATATATATATATATATATATATATATATATATATATATATATATATATATACTCTGCGGGAGTTTGACGTTTGTATAAGAAAAAAAGTTATGGCATCAACTCAGAGGCCTAGATGTAAGACGCTCCGCCATATTGAAGCACTAGAGCAGACCTCAGCGCCATCTTGGAGCACTAAGGCTCCTCTCAGGGCCATCTTGAACCACTAATCTTCACTACAGCGCCATCTTGAGACACTAAAGCCCACTACAGCACCATCCTGAGACACTACAGCGCCATCTTGAGACGCTACAGCGCCATCTTGAAACACTACAGCGCCATCTTGAGACACTACAGCGCCATCTACCACACAATCGTACAGAAAAAAAAACGGACAAAGAATATACCGGAATCAAACACGGATACGAAGTATACCTGGAATATTCTGCCGGGAGGAGGGGCACGAACACGACGCTGGGGGGGCATTACGCAACCACACAAACGGCACGAAATGGAGGAGGAGGAAGCGCTCCACTGTCGCCAGCAACACACGAATGCAAGGGTGGCGAGACCACGTGGCTTAACGGACCACTCCTGCGTAATACCGCACACCTGGTGTGTGTGTGTGTGTGTGTGTGTGTGTGTGTTGTGTGTGACGTCGTTAAACACGCTGGGGAAGACCTTCACACACACACACACACACACACACACACACACATGCGCGCGCGCGCGCGTCTGTCTGTTTGTTGAAGCATCTGTGACGATGTGGAGGAGGGAGGGGGGGAAGTGGGAGGAGGGGAGGAGGGCGAGGGGAGAAGGGTAAGGGGGAGGGGCAGGGGGAATGGGGAGGGTGGGAGGTTGTTTGAACAGTTCTCCAACCGAAGAACAGAGACAGAACAAACACAGGAGAGGCCATGTTATGACTGTTCAGTAACGGTGATGCACAACGAAGTGAGTTTGAGGTATACGAATTGGTGAAGGAATGGGGACGGTGAATACAGACACCATACATGAATGGTGAAAGGGATTGGAAGGGGAGGCCCTCCCCCAACGAGTGTTAATCCCCCCCCCCCCACCTCTCATTCTCTCCCCTTCCCTCCCAGACCAGCACAAAATAGGTCATTAAAACAGGCAATTATACAAATAGGTCATTACAAACAGGCAATTATACAAATAGACAATCACAAATAGGTAATTAGAAATAGGTCGGAAATTCCTAGAAGGTAACTAATCAGAGAAAAATATTATCCAAGGCTTGGATTTTTCTTGATTTTTTTTGAAAAAATAGATTTTCCTGAAAATTTTAGCATAGATGATTTTACGTCTGCCGAATACGAATATGTGGTCAAAACCTTAAAATTCGTGTACTTAGTCGAGTAATTAGTATATTAATATAATTATAATTAATCTTAAGTTTGTAATTAACGCTTAATTTTAGGAAATTCAGTCTTTTGACTCGATATCCTTAATCACCATATAGAATACGACTTATGCACAGATTTTCATTAAAATCTGAAGGAATTGAAAATCTGAGCAAAATATTATCCAAGGCTATAGTATAGCCTTGGATTTTATATGATTTTATTGAAAAAATAGATTTTCCTGAAAATCTCAGCATAGATGCTTTTACGTCTGCTGAATAAGATTCTGATGCCAAAACCTTAAAATTCGTCTAATTAGTCAAGTAATTACCATATCAATATAATTATAATTAATCTTAAGTGTGTAATTAAGCACTTAATTTTAGGAAATTCAGTCTTTTGACTCGATATCCTTAATCACCATATAGAATACCACTTATACCCAGATTTTCATTAATTTGTGATGAAGTTGAAAATCTGATTAAATCTTGATTTTTTTGAAATAATAGATTTTCCTCAAAATTTCAGCATATATGCTTTTACGTCTGCTGAATAAGAATCTGATGTGAAAACCTTGAAATTCTTGTAATTATGCGAGTAATTAGCATATTGATATAATTATAACTAATATTAAGTATGTAATTAAGCGCTTAATTTTACGAAATGCAGTCTTTTGACTCGATATATTTAATCACTATATAGAATACCACTTATAACCAGATTTTCATTAAAATCTGAAGAAGTTGAAAATCTGAGCAAAATATTATCCCTTGGATTTTCTTGATTTTTTTGAAAAAATAGATTTTCCTGAAAATTTCAGCATAGATGCTTTTACGTCTGTTGCATGAGAACATGTGGTCAAAACCTTAAAATTCGTGTAATTAGTCGAGTAATTAGCATACTAATATAATTATAATTAAGTATGTAATTAAGCGCTTAATTTTAGGAAATGCAGTCTTTTGACTCGATATACTTAATTACCATGTAGAATACCACTTATACCCAGATTTTCATTAAAATCTGAAGAAGTTGAAAATCTGAGAAAAATATTATCTAAGGCTATAGCCTTGGATTTTTCTTGATTTTTTTGAAAAAATAGATTTTCCTGAAAATCTCAGCATAGACGCTTTTACGTCTGCTGAATAAGAATCTGACGTCAAAACCTTAAAATTCGTGTAATTAGTCAAGTAATTAGCATATAAATATAATTATAATTAATCTTAAGTGTGTAATTAAGCACTTAATTTTAGGAAATTCAGTCTTTTGACTCGATATCCTTAATCACCATATAGAATACCACTTATGCACCGATTTTCATTAAATTCTGAAGAAGTTGAAAATCTGAGCAAAATATTATCCAAGGCCTGGGATTTTTCTTGATATTTTTGAAAAAATAGATTTTCGTGAAAATTTCAGCATACCTGCTTTTACGTCTGTTGCAAAAGAATATGTGGTCAAAATCTTAAAATTCGTGTAATTAGTCGAGTAATTAGCATACTAATATAATTATATTTAAGTATGTAATATAGCGCTTAATTTTAGAAATGCAGTCTTTTGACTCGTATATTAATACATAGAATACCACTTATACCAGATTTTCATTAAAATCTGAAGAAGTTAAAATTGAGCAAATATTTTTCTGATTTTTTTGAAAAAATAGATTTTCTGAAAATCTCAGCATAAACGCTTATACGTCTGCTGAATAAGAATCTATCGTCATAACCTTAAAATTCGTGTAATTAGTCAAGTAATTAGCACATAAATATAATTATAATTAATTTTAAGCGTGTAATTAAGCACTTAATTTTAGAAAATTCAGTCTTTTGACTCGATATCCTTAATCACCATATAGAATACCACTTATGCACCGTTTTTCATTAAATTCTGAAGAAGTTGAAAATCTGAGCAAAATATTATCCAAGGCTATAGCCTTGGATTTTTCTTGATTTTTTTGAAAAAATAGATTTTCCTGAAAATTTCAGCATGGATGCTTTTACGTCTGTTGCATGAGAACATGTGGTCAAAACCTTAAAATTGGTGTAATTAGTCGAGTAATTAGCATATTAATATAATTATAATTGTTAAGTATGTAATTAAGCGCTTAATTTTAGGAAATGCAGTCTTTTGACTCGATATACTTAATTACCATGTAGAATACCACTTATACCCAGATTTTCATTAAAATCTGAAGAAGTTGAAAATCTGAGAAAAATATTATCTAAGGCTATAGCCTTGGATTTTTCTTGATTTTTTTGAAAATATAGATTTTCCTGAAAATTTCAGCATAGATGCTTTTACGTCTGTTGCATGAGAACATGTGGTGAAAACTTTGAAATTCTTGTAACTAGTTGAGTAATCAGCATAATATTAAAATTAATATTAGGTGTGTAATTAAGCGCTTAATTTTACGAAATGCAGTCTTTTGAGTCGATATACTCAATCACCATATAGAATATCACTTATAACCAGATTTTCATTAAAATCTGAAGAAGTTCAAAATCTGAGCAAAATATTATCCAAGGATAATAATATTTTTCTTGATTTTTTTGAAAAAATAGATTTTCCTGAAAATTTCAGCACAGATACTTTTACGTCTGTTAAATAAGAATCTGTGGTCAAACCGTTAAAATTCGTGTAATTAGTCGAGTAATTAGCATATTGATATAATTATAATTAATATTAAGTACGTAATTAAGCGCTTAATTTTACGAAATGCAGTCCTTTGACTCGATATATTTAATCACCATATAGAATACCACTTATATCCAGATTTTCATTAAAATCTGAAGAAGTTGAAAATCTGAGAAAAATATTATCCAAGGATTTTTCTTGACTTTTTTGAAAAAATAGATTTTCCCGAAAATCTCAGGATAGATGCTTTTACGTCTGCTGAATAAGAATCTGATGTCAAAACCTTAAAATTAGTGTAATAAGTCAAGTAATTAGACATATCAATATAATTATAATTAATCTTAAGTGTGTAATTAAGCACTTAATTTTGGGAAATTCAGTCTTTTGACTCCATATCCTTAATCACCATATAGAATACCACTTATGCACAGATTTTCATTAAATTCTGAAGAATTTGAAAATCTGAGAAATATATTATCCAAGGCCTTGGATTTTTCTTGATTCTTTTGAAAAAATAGATTTTCGTGAAAATCTCAGCATAGATGCTTTTACGTCTGCTGAATAAGAATATGATGTCAAAACCTTAAAATTCGTGTAATTAGTCAAGTAATTAGCATATTAATATAATTATAATTAATCTTAAGTGTGTAATTAAGCGCTTAATTTTAGGAAATTCAGTCTTTTGACTCGATATCCTTAATCACCATATAGAATACCACTTATGCACGGATTTTCATTAAATTCTGAAGAAGTTGAAAATCTGAGAAAAATACTATCCAAGGATTTTTCTTGTATTTTTTGAAAAAACAGATTTTCCTGAATATTTTAGCATAGATGCTTTTACGTCTGCTGAATATGAATCTGTGACCAAAAACCTTGAAATTCTTGTAATTAGTTGAGTAATTAGTATAATATAATTATAATTAATATTAGGTATGTAATTAAGCGCTTAATTTTATGAAATGCAGTCTTTTGAGTCGATATACTTAACATATTAAATATCACTTATAAGCAGATTTTCATTAAAATCTGGAGAAGTTGAAAATCTGAACAAAATATTATCCAATATTATCCAATCATTTTTCTTGATTTTTTTTGAAAAAATAGATTTTCCTGAAAATGTGGTCAAAACCTTGAAATTCTTGTAATCAGTTGAGTAATTAGCATAATATATTTATAATTAATATTAGGTATGTAATAAAGCGCTTAATTTTACGAAATGCAGTCTTTTGAGTCGATATACTCAATCACCATACAGAATATCACTTATAACCAGATTTTCATTAAAATATTAATATAATTATAATTAATCTTAAGTATGTAATCAAGCGCTTACTTTTACGAAATCCAGTCTTCTGACTCGATAACCTTAATCACCATATAGAATATCACTTATGCACAGATTTTCATTAAAATCTGAGAAGTTGAAAATCTGAGATTTTTCTTGATTTTTTGAAAAAATGGATTTTCCTGAAAATTTCAGTATAGATGCTTTTACGTCTGCTGAATAAGAATCTGATGTCAAATCCTTAAAATTCGTGTAATTAGTCGAGTAATTAGCATATTGATATAATTATAATTAATCCTAAGTGTGTAATTAAGCACTTAATTTTAGGAAATGCAGTCTTTTGACTCGATATCCTTAAATCACCATATAGAATACCACTTATACCCAGATTTTCATTAAATTCTGAAGAAGTTGAAAATCTGAAAAAAATATCCCAGGATTTTTCTTGACTTTTTTGAAAAAAATAGATTTTCCTGAAAATTTCAGCATAGATGCTTTTACGTCTGCTGAATAAGAATCTGTGGTCAAAACCTTGATATTATTGTAATTAGGCGAGTAATTAGCATATAATAATAATCAATATCAAGTATGTAATTAAGCGCTTAATTTTACGAAATGCCGTCTTTTGACTCGATATATTTAATCACCATATAGAATAACATTTATGCCTCGATATTCATTAAAATCTGAAGAATTTGTAAATCTGAGAAAAATGCTATCTTCTATTCCATTTTCTTGATTTTTTTTTTTTTTTTGAGAAAATAGATTTTTCTGAAAATTTCAGCATAGTTGCTTTTACGTCTGTTGAATAAGAATCTGTGGTTAAAACCTTGAAATTCTTGCAATTAGTCGAGTAATTTGCATATTAATATAATTATAAATAATAAGTACGTAATTAAGCTCTTAAATTTACGAAATGCAGTCTTTTAACTCAATATATCTTATCATCATATAGAATACCACTTATACCCAGATTTTCATTAAAATCTGAAGAAGGTGAAATTTGAGAGAAATATTATTCAAGGCTACAGCCTTGATTTTTCTTGATATTTTTTGAAAAAATAGATTTTCCTGAAAATTTCATCATAGATGCTTTTACGTCTGTTGAATAAGAATCTGTTATCATAACCTTGAAATTCTTGTAATTAATTGAGTAATTAGCATATAATTATAATTAATGTTAGGTATGTAATAAGGCGCTTAATTTTACGAAATGCAGTCTTTTGAGTCGATATACTCAATCACCATATAAAATACCACCTATGCATAGATTTTCATGAAAATCTGGAGAAGTTGAAAATCTGAACAAAATATTATCCACGGCTATAGCCTTGGATTTTTCTTGATTTTTTTTAAAGAAATAGATTTTCCTGAAAATTTCAGCATAGATGCTTTTACGTGTGTGTGTGCCTGAGAGAGAGAGAGAGAGAGAGAGAGAGAGAGAGAGAGAGAGAGAGAGAGAGAGAGAGAGAGAGAGAGAGAGAGAGAGAGAGAGAGACTTTTCAAGTCTTGTGTCTCGTTCTTCGTGGGGTGGGGGGTTTGAACCATGTGGTCTGTCCATCTCAGCTGCTGTTGCTGTTCCTCCCACCCGTCCCCCTCCCCTCCCCTCCCCGGCCTTTCCCTACATATGTATCCAGAAGTATATATAAATATACCCGGAACCACATGCCATCTGACGTCACTTCACACACACACACACACACACACACACACACACACACACACACACACACACACACCGGGCCTGACTGACAAATATACAACAAAAATAAACTTAGGAAACAATAATATACGTTACGCCTCAATCCAGCTTAAGAATAAACATATAAGAAGTCAATATTCCAGACTTTAATTCTATATTTAACTACCATTGTAATGAACTTATATAAGGTTCATAGCAAAAGGAAGCTGCGCTGCCCTGGGTACAGTGACTGGAAGGGGATTGGAAGCCTCAGGTCCACTCAAAATCCTTCTCATTTTTTTTGGATCCAATGAATCAAAGGAACTGATTGGATCTGCTACGTAGGGATTGGACCTGCTACGTAGGGATTGGAACTGCTACGTAGGGATTGGACCTGCTACGTAGGGATTGGAACTGCTACGTAGGGATTGGACCTGCTACGTAGGGATTGGACCTGCTACGTAGGGACTGGACCTGCTACGTAGGGATTAGCAGGATAAAGTCACGACCAGCCAGCCTCCAGCCCCCCTCCCACACCCCTAATCCTTCACCCTCCCCAATCCCTCACTAATCCTCCCCCTCCCCCCCTGTGCATCAAGGACACCCTACCCCCCCCCCCTCTTCTCCTTACGAAAGGATATGCAAGGAAAAAAAAAACCATCCACGCCTTGTGACGTCACTGCCTCCCCCCCCCCACACCACCACAACACAGACACCCACCGCGCTACTTGATCGCCCCCCGCCCGCCCCCCCCCCAACCATCAATTAATCGACTGTCTAATTACGGCGGGTAATTAAGGGTCATCCACTGTTCAGTGACGGTGGAATGTGGCTGTGTGACCTCGCGTCACGATGGGTGGAGGTCATGATGGACGGCGGGAGTGGAGTGGAGTGGAGTGGAGGGGTGGGGGAGGGTGGGGGGACAAGGCCATGGTACATGACCCTCCCACTCCCTCCCTCCACAAACACCGAACACCCCCTCCCCTCCCCTCCCCTCCCCCCCTCACCCCCTCCCGAGTCCGTAAAGAATCCTTACCAACCACCCCCCCCCTTCCCCCTCCCTCCGTCCGGCCGCGCCCTGAGAACGCACATGGTACCGCGTGTGTACACAAAGGGCGCGGCCATACGCGCGCACGCACACACACACACACACACACACACACACATATGGCTGGTATAGACTAGAGTGTGTGTGTGTGTGTGTGTGTGTGTGTGTGTGTGTGTGTGTGTGTGTGTGTGTGTGTGTATACGTATACGTAGGAGTAAAGACATGGTACATATATACAAGGTTAAGAGACGGGGCAACACGAGTGCACAACCCTCTCCCAGTAACACAGAAATAGTTGTCAACCCCCATCCCCTCCTCCTCCTCCTCCTCCTCCTCCTCCTCCTCCTCTTCCTTTCCAAATCATCATGTCACAATCACCCCCATTCCCTCCCCCCCCTCCTGCCAACCCCCGCTCATCCCCCCCCCCTTCTTTCTGACGTCACAAAGGAGGGAGTACCGACGGAAGGAGGGCAGATGGGGGAGGGCTAGGCTGAATGACCATGAGGGGGTGGCAACATGGGGTGAGGGAGAGGGAGGGGGTTAAAAAAAAAAAGAGAGGGGGGTGTACGGTCGTGAGGCCAGAGAGGCAACGTATATACACCCCAACCCCATCCCCCCCTTTTACCCCCCCCCCTACTACAGGAGGAGGGGGGTGTCCCGTACCCTACTACAGGAAGGTGGGGAGGGGGGTGGGGTTTATCACCACATCTACCCCACCCCTCCACCACCACCACCACCACCACATCTACCCCACCCCTCCACCACCACCACCACCACCACCACATCTAC
Organism: Panulirus ornatus; assembly: GCF_036320965.1. Taxonomy (NCBI): domain Eukaryota; kingdom Metazoa; phylum Arthropoda; class Malacostraca; order Decapoda; family Palinuridae; genus Panulirus; species Panulirus ornatus. The sequence goes on from NC_092266.1 coordinate 31,390,440, forward strand.
CCCACCCCTCCACCACCACCACCACCACCACCACATCTACCCCACCCCTCCACCACCACCACCACCACCACATCTACCCCACCCCTCCACCACCACCACCACATCTACCCCACCCCTCCACCACCACCACCACCACCACCACATCTACCCCACCCCTCCACCACCACCACCACCACCACCACATCTACCCCACCCCTCCACCACCACCTCCACCACCACCACATCTACCCCACCCCTCCATCACCACCACCACCACCACATCTACCCCACCCCTCCACCACCACCACCACCACCACATCTACCCCACCCCTCCACCACCACCACCACCACCACCACATCTACCCCACCCCTCCACCACCACCACCACCACCACAGTTGCAGTGGGAGGCGCCAGTGAGTGATTTATGAGTCCTCATCATTCCTCCTCATGTGCATCGCCTTGCCTCATCTTGCAATTCACTTCCTTCAACTTCAATCCCTCTCTTTTCCTTCGCACTTGCCCACCTCTTTTTTCTTCCGTCTATCTTATTCCATTCCCTTCTCGTGGTCACCGTCTCCTTTCCCCCACCTCACACAACACGAGGTCGTTTCCACGCCACACACGACAGCTCGAGATGTCGACGTGACGTCATCTCATCCGCGTGACGTCGTCATTACAATCTGTGCGACGTCATCTCATCCAAGTGACGTCACGTCGTTTCACTTCGCCCCTGACATCGTCTCGAGGGACGTCACTTCATTCCTCTCGTGATATAATCTCATGACATCATCTTATCTACGCGACATCTACCCATCTACCCAACATCACCTCATCTACGTGACATCACGAGTCTAGATGTGAGGGAATATGGTCTTTTTTCGTCAGTTCCTAGCGCTACCTCGCTACAGAGGGAAATGGTGAACAAGGATGAAAAAGTAATAATAATGATAATAATAATGATAATAATAATAATAATAATAACAATAATAATAATGATAATAATAATAATAATAATAATAATAATAATAATAATAATAATAATAATAATAATAACTGCAATCACAAGAACAATAACAATGACAAAAAATTCAACCTGAACAAAAACACAAACAACAAATACATTAAGAAGCAGATACAAAATAAAGTAACAAATACAACACTACTAACAAGGACAAGAGAAAACAAAAACAAAAATCATTGTTACATAAACAATATTAAAAAGAACATGAACAAAGACACCAGAAACGGAATGACGCAAAAAAAATATAAACAAAAAAATTCACAAGAACACGACAGCCTGACACCGGTGACAAGAAATGAGAACAAAAAATTTTAGTAAAAAAAAAACAAAAACACAACAAACACATTGAGAAACACAAGGGAAACAAATACAACAAAACATTGAGTTACAGATGTCAGCAAAGACACAGAACAACAACATTACAAACAAAAGGACGAAAGACATAAAAGGGAACAAGAGAAACAACAAAGACAACACACAAACAAGGAAACGAAAGCAAGTAAATACGTAAAAGATGACAACGAAAACACAAACAAGTAAGCAAGGAAAGACAATAAAACAAAGAGGGACGGAAACCGGTGTCAATAAAACAACGAAAAGTAGGATCAACAAACAAAAACACAGGGCTTATCATAGACAACAAGAACACCTGACAAGAAATGAGAAGTTGTCAACAAAAACACGCTCGACGGAGGCTAGAGAACCGGCAACAAGTACAGCAAGAACAGCTGACACAGGAGAGGATCTACGCCAAACAAAAACACACGCGGTGGTGGCTGGAACAAATGCAACAAAGACATCACAGGCGAGAAGAACAAGGACACTAAAAATAATGTGTGTGTGTGTGTGTGTGTGTGTGTGTGTGTGTGTGTGTGTGTGTGTGTGACGGCAGACCACGTGGTCGAGAAGCCATAACCCGTGACGGAAGCGTAACTTGTTTTGTGACGTAACATTAGGGGAGGAGGGGAGAGGGGGATGGGAGGGCGGCAGTGAGGGTAGAGGGGAAGGGTTACGGGAGTCCTGGCAGGGCGGGGTGGGAGGGGGGATTTACGAGGAGGGGAGGATGGGGGGGGGGGGGTTACGCGGAGGTGAGGAATGTAGGTTAAGTGAGTGGGGTGGGGGGGTGGGGGGGCGGAGTACCGGGGGAGGAGAGAGAGAGACACACACACACACACAGGGGTGGGAGGGAAGGGGTTGCGGTGGGGGAGAGGAGAGGGGCGAGGGGGGGACAGCTTGGTGGTAGGGGGGATTAGAAGAGGGGAGGGGGAGAGGAGAGGGGGAGGGGGGACAGCTTGGTGGTAGGGGGGGATTAGAAGAGGGGAGGGGGAGAGGAGAGGGGGAGGGGAGACAGAGGGAGCGTAGCGAGGGTGTGTAAAGACTTGGAAATACCCATCTGTACTGTACGGGGAAGGAGGAGGGGGTTCGACACTGGTGGGGCCCCATCTCTTGTTCTGTAAGGGGGAGGGGGTTCTACACTGGTGGGGCCCCCATCTCTTGTACTGTACGGGGGAGGGGGTTCTACACCGGTGGGGCCCCCATCTCTTGTACTGTACGGGGGAGGGGGTTCTACACTGGTGGGGCCCCATCTCTTGTACTGTACGGGGGAGGGGGTTCTACACTGGTGGGGACCCCATCTCTTGTACTGTACGGGGGAGGGGGTTCTACACTGGTGGGGCCCCATCTCTTGTACTGTACGGGGGAGGGGGTTCTACACTGGTGGGGACCCCATCTCTTGTACTGCACGGGGGAGGGGGTTCTACACTGGTGGGGCCCCATCTCTTGTACTGTACGGGGGAGGGGGTTCTACACTCGTGAGGACGCCATCTCTTGTACATTCTCTACTACCAAACAACTTCTTAAACATAAATATGATGTTTGCATTAACCATGTCCTCGGTGATTCAGTTCCATTCAAACACCATTCTATTTCTTGAACAAGTTTTTTTTGCTTAACTTCATGTTATATCCACTGGTTGTTCTGTCCCTACAACTGTTCATCATCTACGTCATCAAACTATTGTACATACCTTTACGGTAGTGATCAAATCACTCCTCATCCATCTCTCTTCATTGTGGCACCTATCTTTGTTGTGCCTCCTCTGGACCTTCTCTACCAGCTCTTTGTGCTTGTGTAGGAGGGAGCGGTGACCAAAGCTGAGAAGCAGATTCTAGTTGTGGCCACACCTAGGATGTGTGCTAGATATATCATTATCCACATACTAGAATGCTATTCTGATATCAGCCAGCAGACACTTGGTCTCCTTAACTCTTCTCCCTAATGTGGGACTCTGGCCACAGGTGAGGGAACATGGCGCTCCACTCCCAAGTCCCTCCTACTCTCTCTCTCTCTCTCTCTCTCTCTCTCTCTCTCTCTCTCTCTCTCTCTCTCTCTCTCTTACACAATAAAGGTCCCGTTTCGCGGGAATTCCAACATCAGTATGGTACATACGCACGCATGTAACGCCTCATCAGTATGGTACATACGCACGCAGGTTACACATAACGTCCAATCCTCCCTTACTTATCTCTCCGTCGCGATTTCTTCATCCAGGACAGACAAGACGTACTTGTGCCCACGTTATGGACAGGACGATAGTCGCCACAGTATACACGACCACAATACCAGATCATTTCTATGTTTCGTTGTCCCACGTGCATTGTGCGAGGTGTGGCTTTTTGTATATATATCAATAGGTGCGCACGGTGGTGCGCATGCGCAGCTTTGACTCGTGTATGTGGTTAAGAACACACACACACACACACACACACACACACACACAAGTGAGAAGGTGTGTGTGTGTGTGTGTGTGTGTGTGTGTGGGTGTGTCTGTGTGTATGTGTGTCGGAGGGAAACATACATACACGTGCACAGCTGTGACCCTGGCCAGACCCATGTAACACGACCCTGCTTCTCTGAGTCAAGTTTACATAACACAGGTATGGTTGCTCCTCATAACACCTCACTGTATCACTGCTCCTCATAACACCTCACTGTATCACTGCTCCTCATAACACCTCACTGTATCACTGCTCCTCATAACACCTCACTGTATCACTGCTCCTCATAACACCTCACTGTATCACTGCTCCTCATAACACCTCACTGCATCACTGCCCCTCATAACACCTCACTGTATCACTGCTCCTCATAACATTTCACTGTATCACTGCTCCTCATAACACCTCATTAAACTGTCCTAGGCTACTCTAACTTAGCCTGTCCTAGGCTAACTTAAACTACCATGCGATACCCTAACGTAACCTGACTTAACCTAACCTAACCTAACCCAGTCCAACGCTGTCTAACCTAACCTAACCTAACCTAACCTAACCTAACCCAGTCCAACGCTGTCTAATCTAACCTAACCTAACCTAACCTAACCTAACCTAACCTAACCCAGTCCAACGCTGTCTAACCTAACCTAACCTAACCTAACCTAACCCAGCCCAACCCTGTCTAACCTAACCTAACCTAACCTAACCCAGTCCAACGCTGTCTAACCTAACCTAACCTAACCTAACCCAGTCCAACGCTGTCTAACCTAACCTAACCTAACCTAACCTAACCTAACCTAACCTAACCAAGTCCAACGCTGTCTAACCTAACCTAACCTAACCTAACCCAGTCCAACGCTGTCTAACCTAACCTAACCTAACCTAACCTAGCTTTTCTAGTCGAGTGTTTCGTGGGAAAGAAAAAGAAAAAAAATACAAACTTCATAACATCATTACGTTCCATCATGACAAGAGAAAAAAAAAAAAATACCGACGGAAATTTGACCAAACTCAGTTTAAGTTTGCCTAGCTTAGGGAGGGGCGTGAGTCTGGCTGGGCTGGTGTGGACAGTACGTAGGACAGTACGTAATATGCGGTAATGTGATTTACCCGAGGTGAGCGGGAGTGCATGACGTCACGCCATCCTGAAAACGGGGTTGAGGAGGAGGGGGGGGGGGAGCGTGGTGTAGGGGGGGGGGGGGGGGAGAGAGAAGACATCCGCGCTGAAGGAAAAAAAAAAGAAAAAAGATTCGAGGAAGACAGAGAGAGAGAGAGAGAGAGAGAGAGAGAGAGAGAGAGGCATTCATCATGCATTCCGTTTTCTTCCGTGAATATATGTTCTTCGTGGGATTGGATAACACTATCTTCACTCAACACGAAGTCTCCACAAACACACACACATCTCTCTCTCTCTCTCTCTCTCTCTCTCTCTCTCTCTCTCTCTACGCTTGCATATTTAAACCAATGGAGGGGGGGGGGGATTTCCGGTCTATCCCCCTCTTTTTTTGTACCCCCCCCTTAATTTCTTCCATTTTTTTTGTTTTCTTTTTAGTGTTGTTGTTTCAAACTGGCTTCATATCCTCCTAACTTAAACTGGTTTTTAAACCCCCCGAGGTGAAGCGAGGTGACAGCGCGACTCCGCAAGCAACATCCGGGGAAACTCCCTCACCACCCGAACACAACGAAGGGAATCCCAGACGAACAGGAGGAGTTTGTAGGAGGAAAGTGATGTTCCGAGGTCTTGCCTGTGGGGGCGGGAGTAGATGATGGGATCTGGTGGTATTCCAATTTCTACACGTGTTCACGTTGTGGTATATATACACACACAACGTGACCCGTGCGTTAGCCAGGGACAGATAACAGGAGACCTGATGGTCCGTGACCAGGTTATCTGCAGGAGGACAGTACGTGGGGAAGGACAGACAACAGGAGACATCAGAGTGCATGACCAGGTTATCTACAGGAGGACATCATAGTGCATGACCAGGTTATCTGTAGGAGGACATCATAGTGCATGACCAGGTTATCTGCTGCATGACACCAGCAATCTCATAAAGTCATGGTCTTATCCACGACAGAGACAGAGACAGAAAAAAAAAACCCAGAGAACATTAGACAGACGTGTGTATTGACAGTCACCGTGGCAAAGCCTCTTTTCCCTTTCGCCCCAAAACAAAACAAAAAAATACATGAATAGAAATACGAAGACACGCCGGTCCTCCCCGCCCCATCTCCCAGAAGATCCCAAGGGCCACGAGAGGATCACACATAAAGGTCTGGTCGTGAGTTCAAGCCATACGATACTTCTCTCTCTCCTCAAGCAGAAAGATCCTGCATGCTTACATGACGCAAGAGGAGGAGAGGAGGAGGGAGGGGGAATTCAATCCTCCTTCTCTAGAACTCACAAGATTTAAATAAAAAAAAGGTGGAGTGGGTGGGAAGGGAGGAGGGTTATGAGGGGGGCAAAGATATCTTTCGTATGCATGACGAAGCTGGCCAGAGTAACACGATTATCCGCCAGACACTGGCTCGCGAGGTCGCGCACCAGTCATGCTTCTCTGACCAACAGAGTGGAGTAGCGATTAACTCTCCCTCTGTGTGTAAGGCAGACGTGAGACCTTGGGGTTGTGCAAGGTAGGATGCTGGAGCCTCCTCCTCCTCCTCCTCTCTTTGTGTCATTTATAGATGACCTCGGCAGTGGTAACCTGCCCTGTCATTGGCCTCCTACTTCGTCAGTGGCATCCTACCTCGTCTTACCTCACCAGTGGCATCCTGCCTCACCAGTGGCTTCCTGCCTCGTTTTAACCTCACCAGTGGCTCCTGCCTCACCAGTGGCTCTTACCTCACCAGTGGCATCCTGCCTCGCCAGTGGCTCCTGCCTCACCAGTGGCATCCTGCCTCGCCAGTGGCAACCTCCCTCCCTGACGACGCCACCACCACCACCGCAAATCCACTGGAGCAAAACGAGGCAGAAATGAACGGGTTCCTGATGATTGATGAAACAAAGACAAACCCGTTGAGGAACACACGTGACCTCAAGGACTCATTAAAAACAGGAGGAAGAAAAAAAAATATTAATCAATATCCAAGACTCGAGACGCAAGTCACATTCTCTTTCACAAAAAAAAATAAAAATAGGAGAAAAAAGGTCAAAGTAAATGACGCTGCTAGAGCCTCCAGCATCTACTGAAACAAAAGACTGAAGAGGATTTAACAGATTTTGGACACGAGATCTTAAAAAAAAAGGATTTTCTCATTCACACAATGAAACCGCAGAGACATCATCCCCAGTTATCTGAACGGGTCGGCTATAAAGACGTGATCTCAAAGAAAACGAAAAGGGACTTGATTAAAAATGCACATGAAAAATCGGGGGATGGATGTGTGTTTTTCTACCAGGACGAAGCTGGAAGTTAAAACTCTGCGCTACAATGTTACAAAGGCTTTCGAAGCTAGATAAATCTGGGTAGATTATTTAACCTCCTCTGACCTAAGAATCCTTCTGTCCGACGCCGGACGTGACCCGAGGTCAAGCGGGTGGTTAGGTTGTGTGTTTGTCTTTGTTGTGTGTAAAAAAAAAAAGAAAATATATTCCCCAAGTAGACACAAAACCAAAAGAGCGTTCCCTTTATCGATGACCGCAAAAGCAAAATCTCCTTCCCTTCACCAACCACACAAAACCAAAATCTCCTTCCCTTCACCAACCACACAAAACCAAAATCTCCTTCCCTTCACCAACCACACAAAACCAAAAGATTACTCCCGAGAACAACTGCTTTCAAAACAAAAGATCGTTCCCTTAACAAAGAGACCCCAGGATTAGTCTCCCTATAAAACCAACCACACAAAACCAAAATACCCTTCCCCCTACTGCATGACATACATAGAGCAAAAGTCCTTAAAGTTTCAGGAACTTCTTTTTTTTCAAATGAAAAACTGAGAGAAGTGGGTATTACGCCTGCTGTGTGATACACACACAGCAATTTACTCAAGTCACTTTCACTTGTCGCCATGTCATTTGCATATTCGAGTACGTTCTAAAAAAAACTTTTTGTTATACACGTTACAGGCGACTTTAGCTCCTCCCATCTCAAACTATGTGCCCTTCACCCATGCCAACTTAACCCACATCCCCCCCTAACCAAACACCCTTCACCCCATGACCTTTGACCTTCTCAAACTTCGAAGCCCTAAATTAAGTATATATTGTAAAGAGTTATTTACATGCAAGGGACCAAAGCTTGAAATACCATGCATTAAGCTTGATGATTCCAGGCACTGGTAACAGACACTAAGCTGGAAGGTACTAGGCATTAAGCTGGCAGACACTAGGCATTAAGCTGGCAGACACTAGGCATTAAGCTGGGTAAATAACAAGCATTAAGGTGGAAGATACAAGGGATTAAGCTGGAAGACACCAGACATTAAGCTTGAAAATTCCAGGCACTGAGCTGGAAGACACCAGCCTGGAAGATTCCAGGCACAGAGCTAGTAGCGTCGTACCTGGCAGATACGATACCCGGCTATAAGACGTAAGATCCAACCTCACCAGAGACGCAGGGTTTTTGCTCCTGACGTAAGACCACCACAACGCCCAAGAGCCGGACCTTCCCGACCTCCTCCCGCCTCCAGCAACAACATAATACATTCTTCTTCATATATATATATATATATATATATATATATATATATATATATATATATATATATATATATATATATATATATATATATTCCTATGAGTCCACGGGTAAAATGAAACACGATAAGTTCCCCGTGGACTCATAGGAATATCTTAATTACGCGCAAAATTGTGATCCTTTCCATTATATATTTATATATATATATATATATATATATATATATATATATATATATATATATATATATATATACAGAGAGAGAGAGAGAGAGAGAGAGAGAGAGAGAGAGAGAGAGAGAGAGAGAGAGAGAAATTACTTTTTTTCTTATTCCTTTTCTTCTTTTCTTCTTCGTTTATCTTATAGCTTCAAATGTTATGACCCGGACGAGGAGCCTGTTTCGAGCAGACTCGGTGTGTTGCCATGCGTGTTTCGCTGGTCGTGCAGAAAGGGAGAGAGAGAGAGAGAGAGAGAGAGAGAGAGAGAGAGAGAGAGAGAGAGAGAGAGAGAGAGAGAGAGAGAGAGAGAGAGAGAGAGAGAGAGGGGTGGGGGGAGGGGGAGAGCACGCGAGGACCTAAGTTCAGAAAGCTGTGGGACGGTGAGGTTGGACAGATGTAAACACCGGTTAAGTTCAGAAAGGAGCTTGAAGCTGTTAAGTTCAGAACGTTGCAATAAAACAGTTACGTTCTGATAATCTGTACGAAGGAAGTTCAGAAAAGCTGTGCTAAGCTGTCAAGTTCAGAAAAGCTGCCAGCTTCCTGAGGTCTGCGTGAGACACAGCCAGAGGGAGGTGGCACAGACACACGCGGGTAACAGACACGAAACAAAGTCTGGACGAAAATTAGAAAAAAGAATCAAATGTGGGTTCAAACCTTACCTTTATGGACGGTGTGGCCAACGAGCCATGTTACGTCACCAACCAACCTTACCTGTAAGAGAGAGAACACTTCAGTCATGGTGGTAGTAGTAATAGTAGTAGTAGTAGTAGTAGTAGTAGTAGTAGTAGTAGTAGTAGTTGTAGTAGCACTAATAGTACTCGTATGAGTTGTAGTGGTGGTAGTATTAGTATTAGTAGTAGTAGTAGTAGTAGTAGTAGTAGTAGTAGTAGTAGTAGTAATAGTAGTAGTAGAAGTATAATAATAATAATAATAATAATAATAATAATAATAATAATAATAATAATAATAATAATAATAATAATCTCCTTCAAACATCATCTGGGAAGGTGCAAAAGTTTGGGAAGACAAAAAACACAAGAGCCAGCCACAGAAAACACAGCCAGGGGCCAGTCAAAGCAGAGGAGAGGCACAGACATCCTGCCACAGACACGACCAGACCAGACTAGCCACACCAACACAGAACACAGCCAAAGAAGACACTAACAACAGACAAATGAAACAAAGACAATTCAAACATATAAACCAACCACAACAGACAATAAAACCCATCAAAATCTAATCTTCTAAAATATCTGCAAAAAAATAAAACAAAAGTATCTGTTTCAAACAAACCATCCGTCTGGAAGGCTGGAAACCATCCGTCTGGAAGGCTGGAAACCAACCGTTTGGAAGGCTGGAAACCAACCGTTTGGAAGGCTGGAAACCATCCGTCTGGAAGGCTGGAAACCAATCAGCTGGAATGCCGGAAACCAACCGTCTGGAAGGCTGGAAACCATCCGTCTGGAAGGCTGGAAACCAACCGTTTGGAAGACTGGAAACCAACCGTCTGGAAGGCTGGAAACCGTTCCTCTGGAAGGCTGGAAACCAATCAGCTGGAATGCCGGAAACCATCCGTCTGGAAACATGGAAACCACCCATCACAAAGACTAGACACCATCCGTCTGGAAGGCTGGAAACCATACGTCTGAAAACCTGGAAACAACCCGTCTGGAAACCTGGAAACCATACGTCTGAAAACCTGGAAACCACCCGTCTGGAAACCTGGAAACCGTCTGTCTGGAAACCTGGAAACCGTCTGTCGGGAAACCTGGAAACCACCCGTCTGGAAACCTGGAAACCGTCTGTGTGGACCGGCAGTCTACACCCCCCTCAGGCTGGCTGCGGATTAGGACATAAACAGGTAAATGCTAGAGACACACACACACACACACAGCCGTGAACCTGAAGGTTCCTCACTGGTAAGTGTTCCCTTGCACGCGAGGGAGTCGGGTCCTCTCACGCCAAGACGACCCGCTGCACGCAACCCACACATCGCACCAGCCTCACGCTGCACGCAACCCACACATCGCACCAGCCTCACGCCGCACGCAACCCACACATCGCACCAGCCTCACGTCGCACGCAACCCACACATCGCACCAGCCTCACGTCGCACGCAACCCACACATCGCACCAGCCTCACGTCGCACGCAACCCACACATCGCACCAGCCTCACGTCGCACGCAACCCACACATCGCACCAGCCTCACGTCGCACGCAACCCACACATCGCACCAGCCTCACGTCGCACGCAACCCACACATCGCACCAACCTCACGCTGCACGCAAACTTACACACATATGCGTACGCACACACACACACACACACACACACACACACACACACACACACACACACACACATATCCAGCCCATATTGATCTTAAGCTCTTATATGATGTGTTAACCAGTAACTATCATGACATCCTAATACTGTACGATCTGTAATACCTCAACTATGTATGCCTAAATCCAATAAACCATAGCAATATATATATATATATATATATATATATATATATATATATATATATAAACTGTCACTCACCTACCCTAACCTATTCTAACACCATCTACCTTCCCCGAGTCTCCTTCCTCATCCCTAACAATTTAACCTAACAGCCGAATGAGCAATTTGCCCTCATCATCATCCACAGCTGGTCTGAACAGCTGTTCACTCCACACCATACAACATAATAGCGGGCAGGTGTTCACAGCTCGTAACAAAAGGGGGTCATCATTTGACCGAGGTTATCTGCCTGTTATTCCCACCTTATATAACAAGCGATCTTGGGAACAAAGCTATTAGCGTTACCATACATTGTGTTGCGACGTCGGCCATTACGGTGGTTTGTGTTACACGAGGGTGAGTGTTGCCTGTGTGTGTTTCGTGTTGACTTGGGGGTGGGGGGGGGGAGATATCTGACAAGAAGGATTTTCACATCAGGTCGTATTTTGTGGGATTTATATAACAATGTGTTACAAGTGGTTTATATAACAATGTGTTACAACTGGTTTATATAACAATGTGTTACAAGTGGTTTATATAACAATGGTTTGTGTTACAAGTGGTTTATATAACAACGGGTTGTGTAACAACTCTATTGTATTACAACTCAAAAAACAAAACAAAAATACCCGGGTCACGTCACATTTGTTTACATTCGTCTTGCTCAATTTGCATACCAGATTACATTCCAGAATGTAATCTCTTATCATGAAAAAAATATAATCCTGGATAATTACATCTACCGTTCAGGTTTTTACGCCCATAATTCCCGGTACCATTAATTACATTCACTGATCTGTTGCCCCCTTTCAAGAGAGTACCAGAAGTACCGTAATTACATTTCATGTTTTTCGCTCCGTTTTATGGTAAAATTCGGCAACGTAATTATACACCCCGTTTTTTATTGCCGCTTTTTGAGGAAAACACTAAAGGGGACGACTATTCTATTCAATATTTTCGTGGCTTTTTATTCCCGTTGTATTTTACGGGTAATGGTGATGTCTTGGGGGGGGAGGCCATGGGGCCCCCCTTTTTTTTCGTTATTACCGTCATTCGTTGTTCAGTGACGGTTCCAGTCACGTCACGAGGGGTGATTGGGTGGACGCAAGCACCGTACGCTGATTGGAGAGAAAGCAAGAGTTCCTTATCTCCCGTCTTCACTACTTAACCCCCCCCCCCCCCCCCCCGCTCCCCGGACAGACACACGACCCAAATGTGTTATCTTTGCTGTTATCAATCACCTGGTTAGCCAACTACCATTCAGTGATCCCAGTGATCAGTGGCGGCGGAGTGAGACACGTCCTTAATAACCCGCTGGATCAGAACTCTCTCTCTCTCTCTCTCTCTCTCTCTCTCTCTATCTATCTATCTACACACACACACACACACACACACACACACACGGCACTCGTACATCATTTCCTGCCTCCGCCACTGTGTGTGTGTGTGTGTGTGTGTGTATCATTACGACAGCCGGTAACGCATCGCTGCTGTCTTAATCAATTTACGACGGGGGGGGGGGGGGGGGGGTGAGGGGGGGGTTCCTCAAGACAGCCTTCGACTTGAGTGTAACTTATTTATAACACATCACGTAGATTTATTTTTGTACCCTGAAAGGTAATACTCTCTAATTACCCCATTACGAGGCCATTTGGCTCGGGGTTATTACCGTACCATTTACTAGCTCGTTCTCTCACACTTACCATTAGTATACACACACACACACACACACACACACACACACACACATGTTCACAAGCTTTTCTGTTACCAATGACTCGAGTGGCTGTTGGCGTCAGTAAACAAATGGCAGATGGAGTGGTTACGCAGTTTTAATGGTCTCGTTAAATTGCCAGTCTGACTTAATTATTAAGACGCCTTTTACAGAAATGTTGCATACCCTTGTCTTCAGCCCCAGGTTGTGTCAAGAGGGTCCAAGAATGAGTAGTGTCGGGCGGGAATACCGCTTTTACTGCTGTCTTTTATGGCACTCTCTTCCTTCTGTCTGTGACAGGTGAATCTGTCACTCCCGTCCAAGGCTTCCGTCAATTGATATCACAGAACCGTCAACAACCCATGGAGTTGACGGAATGACACTTGGCCCATCTGTGGACAATCACCTGACCTTTCCCTTCATCATGTGTGACCTTTCCCTTCATCATGCGTGACCCTTCCCTTCCTCATGCGTGACCTTTCCCTTCCTCATGCGTGACCCTTCCCTTCCTCATGCGTGACCCTTCCCTTCCTCATGCGTGACCCTTCCCTTCATCATGTGTGACCTTTCCCTTCATCATGCGTGACCTTTCCCTTCCTCATGCGTGACCTTTCCCCTCACCATGCGCGACCTTTCCCTTCCTCATGCGTGACCTTTCCCTTCACCATGCGCGACCTTTCCCTTCCTCATGCGTGACCTTTCCCTTCATCATGCGTGACCCTTCCCTTCCTCATGCGTGACCTTTCCCTTCATCATGCGTGACCTTTCCCTTCATCATGCGTGACCTTTCCCTTCATCATGCGTGACCTTTCCCTTCCTCATGCGTGACCTTTCCCACCCAATCAACAAGACTCTTCCATCCATCAACTATGGAACAGTCACCATTCCATCATTCCCCTCTCCCTCTCCCCCTTACAGTACACATTCACAATACATGTACCGCACATACAAACATACAAACGCATACACTAAGTACATATTACGGAATTTTTTCTATGCGTGTGTATGTGTGTGTGTGTTTGTGAGTGTGTGTGTGTGTGTTTGTGTGTGTGTGTGTGTGTGCGTGTGTGTCTGTGTGTGAGTGTATGTGTGTGTGAGTGTGTGCGTGTGAGTGTGTGTGAGTGTGTGTGTGTGAGTGTGTGTGTGTGTGTGTGTGTGTGTGAGTGTGTGTGAGTGTGTGAGTGTGTGTGAGTGTGAGTGTGTGTGTGTGTGTGTGTGAGTGTGTGTGTGTGTGTGTGTGTGTGTGTGTGTGTGTGTGTGTGTGTGTGTGAGTGTGTGAGTGTGTGTGTGTGTGTGTGTGTCTGTGTTATGATTCGAACCCCAGCACTTGAAACACCCCCGCTACCACGTTAAATCGCGACGCACAAGAATCTTCTGGAAGGTCCATGTGGGATGAAGGTCAATAGAGGGAGGGAGGGAGGGAGGGAGGGAGGGAGGGAGGGCTTACGGTGACTCAACTGGGGGAGGAGGCGAGGGAGAAGTAGCCCCCCACCCCCCACCCCCGCCCACCACCCCACGGTTACAGTGGCTTATCCCTTCCTCTCCAACTTCCGGTCGGGTGATCAGTACTTCCGGTTATGACTGGCTTACTTCCTGGGCAGGGAGGGAGGGAGGGAAGGAGGGAGGGAGGGAGAGGGGAGGGAGGGAGGGAGGGGGGAGGGAGGGAGGGGGGGGAGGGAAGGAGGGAGGGAGGGGACCAGAGTCAATTTTCCGGACCGCGTTGCGTCTACGGAAGTTTTGCGTTGCGTATGGGGTGCTTGTGTCTGATCAAATATCTATTAGTTAACGCTATAATAGATTGTTACCATATATATATATATATATATATATATATATATATATATATATATATGGGGTTGGGCCGCTGCCTATTTCCGGGTTGGCTACAGACTGGACCATGCCTTTCCTCGGCGTCATTATTTCCGGGTTGCTGTCCGGTGTTTTCCCATTGTGGGAAAAGGTGGCGATGCTTATTTCAGGGTGAGGCACCTTGTTATTTCCGGGTTGTTGCCTCGTCGGATCTACATCATCGCGTTATCTGCTACCGTGCGAGATGTCAACTAGGCCAACAGGAGAAAGCAACAGACATCCACCAGCAACGGTCCGTAATATATATATATATATATATATATATATATATATATATATATATATATATATATATATATATATATATATATATAAACATCTGTTGTACTGTTTTGAGGACGAAGGTACGACCTCCATCGTGCTAAGGGGGGCCTTAAACACACCCCCCTCCAGGTACGACCTCCGTTATCATTCCGGGGGGAGAGGGGTGGTTTCTGTGACGTCACATATGGTGATATAGTGAGGATAATTGAAAAGGACGACCCTTACCTGTGGACGACCCACCACTCCCTTTCTTTTCACTACAGGGAGGGTCGTGATCAGCTCCTGCGACCGGGGTAGCCTCTCTCTCTCTCTCTCTCTCTCTCTCTCTCTCTCTCTCTCTCTCTCTCTCTCTCTCTCTCTCCACAGCGCCGAGCAACGCCAGGTCGATAAAACATCCTCGCTCGGTTAATTTGCATATTTTGCGGAAAGTCCGCCTCTTGTTGGAGCGTTCTACGCTGAGATGTAGAGGGAGGGGGGAAAGGGGGGGGTTGTCCCTTCCCACGACTGCAGGGATCATGCAGGTCATGAGGTCATGAGAGAGAGAGAGAGAGAGAGAGAGAGAGAGAGAGAGAGAGAGAGAGAGAGAGAGAGAGAGAGAAGAATGACCAATTAACTCTCCCTAATAATCAGTTGTCGACAACGACCAATTAATACATATATAGAAGGAAAACAGCAAGCTTGAGCACATTATTTACCCTCCCCCCCCCACCCGCCTGGGGCACGGCGCGCGCGCGCGCGAATTCAGGTCAGGTGATGGAGCGAAATTCGACCTGTGTCGTACATGCGTTATGACCGAACTGTACCCTGGCTTGTAACGATAATAATAATAATAATAATAATAATAATAATAATAATAATAATAATAATAATAATAATAATGATAATAATAATAATAATAATAATAATAATAATGATAACAATAATGATAATACCATTAAACAATAATAAAAGAACACCAATAACAATATAACAACCCAACTAGCGTTGTTCCCACCCTCTGAACTAACCATCGCTGACGAACTACCCCCTTATTCCACCCCCTCACACCCTCATCTTTTACTCCCCCACCATCGCTGGAACCCTTCCCCCCCCCCCTCATTCCCCCTACCTACCTACCTACCTACCTACCCCATCGATGGAACACCCCCCCACCCCCACCCCCACCCCCACCCCTACCCCCACCCCCACCCCTACCCCCTTCCGCTTCCTCACGAAGAAAAAAAAAGAAGCGGCGGAAGCTGCTGGAAGGTGGCCAAGATTCCCACCCAAACCCGCTGGGTCATGCAAGCCATTGCATGACACTTGAGGAAGGGTGGAGGCCAGACGCTAGGTGGCGCTCACGACCCTGCCAATGTGCCTGGGTTCGAAGCCCGTCGGTGTGGCAGGGGGGAAAACTGGATGACTGGCGTATAGCTCGTGACTGGCAGGTCACTGGGAGGTGGTTGCCTAGTAGGTCAAAGGTCACAATAGAAATAACTATGCTCATTGCGAGATACAGGACAGGCCACATACGTATAATTGCCAGGTAATTAAGAGGTCATTTAGGTTCAGCAGACGGGTCGTTAAAAGACAATCAGTTTGGCAAGTTTACCTTTTTTTTATATATGGTTATTAACTGCTCGTTAAAATCTCCCAGTTGCCACTAATCACCTCCCCCATCCCTCCTTCCGTTCCACTGTCCCTCTCCTCCGTTCCGTTCCCTTCCCATCCCCTGCACGCTCTATCCAACCAGTTCCCACCATACAAGTCAAACTCTCACCCTTCCCACATGGAACGGAACGCAATCTCACGTCCCATTTTCTTCTTTCCCAGCACGTGCTGGTCTGTCATCCATCCCATTTTCTTTCTGATTCCAATTTT
The DNA here is from genome assembly GCF_036320965.1 of Panulirus ornatus. Lineage (NCBI taxonomy): Eukaryota > Metazoa > Arthropoda > Malacostraca > Decapoda > Palinuridae > Panulirus > Panulirus ornatus. Next base: position 31,407,290 of record NC_092266.1, read on the forward strand.
GTTTTAGTCTATTTGCTTTCGCACTCCATTTTCTCACCCTCCCCATTTTCTACCACACTCATCCTTTCCCCCATCTTCCTGCCACATCATCGCTCTCCTCCTTCCATTTTCCTCCTCAGTGTCATCACCCACTCTCACCCTCCTCCTCCCTCCGCCACTACCCTCCGTGACACGTCCACCACCCCACATATCCTCCCCAGGAAGCCCACAACCCCCACAACAGTGATCGATGGGGAGACTAAGCCTCTCCCCTCGCCCCCCACACACACACACACACACACACACACACACACACACACACACACACACACACACACCACTACCCAAATTAACATGGAGCTGGGGGGTGGTGGTGGTTAGGGGGGTGTGTTATCTTCCTTATCTCTAAGAGCATTTACAAGTTATCTTGGCTCTAGTAAACACCTGTTATCTTGGGTTTCACAGGCATGCCCCACGGACGATGGGGAGAAGGAACACAAGGTCAGTCAGAACAAGCACTGTTATCAGTGGATCACTGATAACACGAGGAAAAACAGGAGTTGAGGAATTACCAATAGTCTGTTCAGGTCGAGATAAGCTGATAAGATAACCATGTGGGGCCCACGTCCTAGATACAATGATAATATACCCAGTAATGATATGAATGTGTGTTACTAGCTACACACTTGCTTCTGATATATATATATATATATATATATATATATATATATATATATATATATATATATATATAGCCAGATCATAGTTGTTAGGAAGGGCCAGAAGGGGGTAGAATGTTCTAAAGTTTAGAGGTGTGTGGAAAGAAACAGATATCAAAACGGCCCACCACCCTTGAGTTGCCAAAGGCCACAGAACTATCTTGCAAGGCAATATAGCCTGCCGAGTACGATGACGTGGTTTGGCCTGCACGAGCAGCCAGGACTAGGGAAGAGAGAGAGAAACCGGAGTAACAGCTGTGGAAGAAGGGAAGGTGAAACCAACATTTTGGTCTTGGCATTTGCGTCAGACTACCCCCAGTCCAGTTGGAGGCGGATGCTGTCGCACGGACACGGAGCTAAGTCAAACCCTGAGATAACGTGGATGTCAGGAGCGTCAGTCCCAAGGCCAAGACGACGTCAGGAGCGTCAGACGCCTCCCTCCCTCAAGACAGCAGAGAGGTCCTGGGGAGGAGTCTGGACAAAGTCCAGGGAACACAGGACACAGCAACAGGAGGAGGAGGAGGAGGAGAGGGAAGAGGGGGTGGGGGGGAGATGAGGCCTTTATCACAAGATATCCTGTTATCTCGTCTTGGCCGCGTTATCGGGCCCTCCCTCCCCCTTCCCCCCCCTCCTCCTCCTCCTCCTCTCCTCCCTCAGTGGCACTCCGAGAGACGTGGCACTTGCCCTGCTGGGTCCATGTGGCACGACGTCCTCCATGGCACTCACACTCCCAGAGGCATGGCACTTCCCTTCCACAATCATCCCCCCCCACCCACACCCCTCCTTTCCCTTCCCCCCCCCCTCACTAAAGAAGCCACAGCACTTCGAAAACTCTCTCTCTCTCTCTCTCTCTCTCTCTCTCTCTCTCCCGGGCAACCTCTCCCCAGCCTGGGAGGGGGGAGGGGGGAGGGGGAGGCACAACAACCAAAGAGCTATCCTGGACCGATGCCAACTCCTGATGGCACTCCTAGGCCCAGTGGTGATCCTGCAGACACACTGCTGGCACTGAGAGAGGGAGGGAGGAAGGGTGGGTGGATGGGGCTCTGGGAGAGCGGGGAGAGACGGGGAAGGGAGGCGAGGGAGAGGAGCGGCAGCAGAGATGGGGGAGAGCGGGGGGGGAGTTCCTACCGACACTATGGGTCAAAACAGGAGAAAGAAGAATGAAAAAAACAAAACAAATGAAGAATGAAAAGAATGAAAGTCACATATCGTGTCTGTATCAACACCTTCACTGTAGTATCCTCACCCCTTTCCCCTCCCCCCCCTTACTTCCCCTCCCTCAGTCCCCTCCCTTGCTTGCCTTCCCACACCACTAATCACAGTTCAAGCAAGCAACAATACGCCTTGCAGACGACGTAGCGCCACCCAAGGTTACACACACACACACACACACACACACACACACACACACACACACACACACACACGAGTGCGCAACTCCCTCCCCGCACTGCACAAAAATATAAGAACTCAAAGATTTGTGAGATAAGGCCACACACAAAGATACAAACCAGCTCACAACATGGGGGGTTGGGGGGGGGAGATAAATAGATAATAAATACCTATAAACAAAAATAGAAAAATACACAAAGAAAATTGGAAGATAATATAAGAAGTATGACTATCCCCCCTTCACGCTCCCCCTATATCACAATTCACCCCATCCTTGCTGCGGGTGACGGTCTCGAGGATTGAGGAACGGCTAGGGTTAAACAGCAAGAGCCAATTTTGGACTTCAAAGACCCCCCCCCCCCCCCCCCCCCCCCGTGGTTGAGGTGATAACCAGGCAACACAGCTCACACTACGCGCTCGTGGCCTTTAACTATCACGGCTTTAAGCTACTGAGAAAGACCCTTCACGAGCCCACCCCCCCCCCCCCTCACGTGACCTCGTGCTCAGCACCCGGGTCAGAGGTCAGAGGGGGACACTTTTGGGCGGGCCTTAACGACACAAGGGCACCGCCCCAAATGGTCTCCTACACAATGACGGGACTGTATACTGCCTGGTGTGGGGGGGGGGGGGGGGGGGGGAACGCACCACCTCGGCCAGTCAAGCAGACCACAACACCCCCCCCCCCCCCCCCGGGATCAGACGACCCCAAGTGCGCCCACTGCGCCATGAATACGACACCCCCTCCCCCCCACGCCCCCCCCCCCACACACAGGAGAGAGAGAGAGAGAGAGAGAAGAGAGAGAGGGGAGAGAGAAGAATGACCAATTAAAACTCTCCCTAATAATCATTGTCGACAACGACCAATTAATACATATATAGAAGGAAAACAGCAAGCTTGAGCACATTATTTACCCTCCCCCCCCCACCCCCCCCCCCTGGGGCACGGCGCGCGCGCGCCGCGAATTCAGGTCAGGTGATGGAGCGAAATTCGACCGTGTCGTACATGCGTTATGACCGAACTGTACCCTGGCTTGTAACGATAATAATAATAATAATAAATAATAATAATAATAATAATAATAATAATAATAATAATAATAATGATAATAATAATAATAATAATAATAATAATAATGATAACAATAATGATAATACCATTAAACAATAATAAAAGAACACCAATAACAATATAACAACCCAACTAGCGTTGTTCCCACCCTCTGAACTAACCATCGCTGACGAACTACCCCCTTATTCCACCCCCTCACACCCTCATCTTTTACTCCCCCACCATCGCTGGAACCCTTCCCCCCCCCCCTCATTCCCCCTACCTACCTACCTACCTACCTACCCCATCGATGGAACACCCCCCCACCCCCACCCCCACCCCCCCACCCCCACCCCTACCCCCTTCCGCTTCCTCACGAAGAAAAAAAAAAGAAGCGGCGGAAGCTGCTGGAAGGTGGCCAAGATTCCCACCCAAACCCGCTGGGTCATGCAAGCCATTGCATGACACTTGAGGAAGGGTGGAGGCCAGACGCTAGGTGGCGCTCACGACCCTGCCAATGTGCCTGGGTTCGAAGCCCGTCGGTGTGGCAGGGGGGAAAACTGGATGACTGGCGTATAGCTCGTGACTGGCAGGTCACTGGGAGGTGGTTGCCTAGTAGGTCAAAGGTCACAATAGAAATAACTATGCTCATTGCGAGATACAGGACAGGCCACATACGTATAATTGCCAGGTAATTAAGAGGTCATTTAGGTTCAGCAGACGGGTCGTTAAAAGACAATCAGTTTGGCAAGTTTACCTTTTTTTTATATATGGTTATTAACTGCTCGTTAAAATCTCCCAGTTGCCACTAATCACCTCCCCCATCCCTCCTTCCGTTCCACTGTCCCTCTCCTCCGTTCCGTTCCCTTCCCATCCCCTGCACGCTCTATCCAACCAGTTCCCACCATACAAGTCAAACTCTCACCCTTCCCACATGGAACGGAACGCAATCTCACGTCCCATTTTCTTCTTTCCCAGCACGTGCTGGTCTGTCATCCATCCCATTTTCTTTCTGATTCCAATTTTGTTTTAGTCTATTTGCTTTCGCACTCCATTTTCTCACCCTCCCCATTTTCTACCACACTCATCCTTTCCCCCATCTTCCTGCCACATCATCGCTCTCCTCCTTCCATTTTCCTCCTCAGTGTCATCACCCACTCTCACCCTCCTCCTCCCTCCGCCACTACCCTCCGTGACACGTCCACCACCCCACATATCCTCCCCAGGAAGCCCACAACCCCCACAACAGTGATCGATGGGGAGACTAAGCCTCTCCCCTCGCCCCATCCACACACACACACACACACACACACACACACACACACACACACACACACACACACCACTACCCAAATTAACATGGAGCTGGGGGGTGGTGGTGGTTAGGGGGGGTGTTATCTTCCTTATCTCTAAGAGCATTTACAAGTTATCTTGGCTCTAGTAAACACCTGTTATCTTGGGTTTCACAGGCATGCCCCACGGACGATGGGGAGAAGGAACACAAGGTCAGTCAGAACAAGCACTGTTATCAGTGGATCACTGATAACACGAGGAAAAACAGGAGTTGAGGAATTACCAATAGTCTGTTCAGGTCGAGATAAGCTGATAAGATAACCATGTGGGGCCCACGTCCTAGATACAATGATAATATACCCAGTAATGATATGAATGTGTGTTACTAGCTACACACTTGCTTCTGATATATATATATATATATATATATATATATATATATATATATATATATATATATATATAGCCAGATCATAGTTGTTAGGAAGGGCCAGAAGGGGGCAGAATGTTCTAAAGTTTAGAGGTGTGTGGAAAGAAACAGATATCAAAACGGCCCACCACCCTTGAGTTGCCAAAGGCCACAGAACTATCTTGCCAGGCAATATAGCCTGCCGAGTACGATGACGTGGTTTGGCCTGCACGAGCAGCCAGGACTAGGGAAGAGAGAGAGAAACCGGAGTAACAGCTGTGGAAGAAGGGAAGGTGAACCAACATTTTGGTCTTGGCATTTGCGTCAGACTACCCCCAGTCCAGTTGGAGGCGGATGCTGTCGCACGGACACGGAGCTAAGTCAAACCCTGAGATAACGTGGATGTTAGGAGCGTCAGTCCCAAGGCCAAGACGACGTCAGGAGCGTCAGACGCCTCCCTCCCTCAAGACAGCAGAGAGGTCCTGGGGAGGAGTCTGGACAAAGTCCAGGGAACACAGGACACAGCAACAGGAGGAGGAGGAGGAGGAGAGGGAAGAGGGGGTGGGGGGGAGATGAGGCCTTTATCACAAGATATCCTGTTATCTCGTCTTGGCCGCGTTATCGGGCCCTCCCTCCCCCCTTCCCCCCCTCCTCCTCCTCCTCCTCTCCTCCCTCAGTGGCACTCCGAGAGACGTGGCACTTGCCCTGCTGGGTCCATGTGGCACGACGTCCTCCATGGCACTCACACTCCCAGAGGCATGGCACTTCCCTTCCACAATCACCCATCCCCCCCCACCCACACCCCTCCTTTCCCTTCTTCCCCCCCTCACTAAAGAAGCCACGGCACTTCGAAAACTCTCTCTCTCTCTCTCTCTCTCTCTCTCTCTCTCTCTCTCTCTCTCTCTCTCTCTCCCACCCGGGCAACCTCTCCCCAGCCTGGGAGGGGGGAGGGGGAGGCACAACAACCAAAGAGCTATCCTGGACCGATGCCAACTCCTGATGGCACTCCTAGGCCCAGTGGTGATCCTGCAGACACACTGCTGGCACTGAGAGAGGGAGTGAGGAAGGGTGGGTGGATGGGGCTCTGGGAGAGCGGGGAGAGACGGGGAAGGGAGGCGAGGGAGAGGAGCGGCAGCAGAGATGGGGGAGAGGGGAGAGGGAGTGAGTTCCTACCGACACTATGGGTCAAAATAGGAGAAAGAAGAATGAAGAAAAAAAACAAAACAAATGAAGAATGAAAAGAATGAAAGTCACATATCGTGTCTGTATCAACACCTTCACTGTAGTATCTTCACCCCTTTCCCCTCCCCCCCCTTACTTCCCCTCCCTCAGTCCCCTCCCTTGCTTGCCTTCCCACACCACTAATCACAGTTCAAGCAAGCAACAATACGCCTTGCAGACGACGTAGCGCCACCCAAGGTTACACACACACACACACACACACACACACACACACACACACACACACACACACACGAGTGCGCAACTCCCTCCCCGCACTGCACAAAAATATAAGAACTCAAAGATTTGTGAGATAAGGCCACACACAAAGATACAAACCAGCTCACAACATGGGGGGTTGGGGGGGGGGGAGATAAATAGATAATACCTATAAACAAAAATAGAAAAATACACAAAGAAAATTGGAAGATAATATAAGAAGTATGACTATCCCCCCTTCACGCTCCCCCTATATCACAATTCACCCCATCCTTGCTGCGGGTGACGGTCTCGAGGATTGAGGAACGGCTAGGGTTAAACAGCAAGAGCCAATTTTGGACTTCAAAGACCCCCCCCCCCCCCCCCCCCGTGGTTGAGGTGATAACCAGGCAACACAGGTCACACTACGCGCTCGTGGCCTTTAACGATCATGGCTTTAAGCTACTGAGAAAGACCCTTCACGAGCCCACCCCCCCCCCCCCTCACGTGACCTCGTGCTCAGCACCCGGGTCAGAGGTCAGAGGGGGACACTTTTGGGCGGGCCTTAACGACACAAGGGCACCGCCCCAAATCTGGTCTCCTACACCAATGACGGGACTGTATACTGCCTGGTTGGGGGGGGGGGGGGGGGGGGAGGAGGAACGCCACCACCTCGGCCAGTCAAGCAGACCCCAACACCCCCCCCCCACCCCCCCGGGATCAGACGACCCCAAGTGCGCCCACTGCGCCTGAATACGACACCCCCTCCCCCCAACCGCCCCCCCCACACACACAGGAACATCGTACTAACAGGCCGTTTTCTCCCGCACCATCACCGCCTGCCTACTCACTCCACCAGCAGTAGCTTCACGCCCTTCACGCCCCCCCACAGGGCCGGCCACAGTACTCTCGTACTTTCTTCAGTAGAAAACGTTGTGTCGCCCGTGTCCCGGCACTGGCCTCTCTCTCTCTCTCTCTCTCTCTCTCTCTCTCTCTCTCTCTCTCTCTCTCTCTCTCTCTCTCTCTCTCTCTCTCTCCTTAACGCCATGACAGATGTAGTTTTAAGACTCGCTGAACACTCGCTAGATGCCCCAGGCCGGAGATCTAGCGATGGTCTCGCCATCGAACTAAGGTTAACCTGGCTTTACTTTGTGTGAACTTTGATCCCTATGTACCGATGTCCTGTTCAGCGAGACACTGGACAGGAGAGAGAGAGAGAGAGAGAGAGAGAGAGAGAGAGAGAGAGAGAGAGAGAGAGAGAGAGAGAGAGAGAGAGAGAGAGAGGTCGCCACTTCTGCTGATGTAACCGTTTCTGGTCACCTGGGTCACCATAGGTCACAAGGGGTCACCTGCCCTGGTCACCTAGGTCAGCAGGAGGGGAGGGGGACCGCCAACTTCACTCCCTAACTTATCCTAACTACCTAATTATAGAACGCTAATTACCGGGTTCTTTCTGTCTATCCCTCACCGTCCACCTGCCCATCCCTTCCATCCCTCCCTTCTTCCATCCTTCCCTCCACCTATCCCTAAAGATCCACCACCAATCCACTCTCCTGCGCCCCCGCCCGTCGTCCCCTCCACCATGGCCCATCCCTCACCCTCCCTCCCTCAGCAGTACAGCCCTGGCATTACGTGTGGGCAACACGCAAGTCCCTAAATAACCCAGGACGCCTTCACTACTCACTGCTGACCCCAACAGCTCCCTTAACCGAGGGGTTGTGGGCGTGGTACCATTTGCTTACGCTAACAGCCCCTCTGCTGGATCAGGGCAAGACATGGTATACTGTCCGTCGCGCCTAACAATCGTCCTAGGACAGGGAAGGTGTGGTGCAGGATGCTTGCCTAAACAGCTCCCTGGGCACATTCCGTCATGCAGACCTGCGTGGGCGGGTGTATGGTGACGGTGTCTGTTTCACTCTGTAGCACAATGAACGGAAACCACAGACAGACGCACAGACAAGCACAAAGATACGCACATTCAGGCACACAGACACACACACATACATAAATCAACCAAAGCACACACACACACACACACACACACACACACACACACACACACACACACACACACACACACGACAGCAACAAACCTGACAAACACATACATCACCAATAAAAAAAACGCTCATATACACGCACACAAAGACCCCAAACCTGACAAACACAAGCACACACACACACACACACACACACACACACACACATTATCTAACAGGATATAAGCCTCAGGAATCTATGAGGGAGGGACTTGGGAGTGGAGCGCCATGTTCCCTCACCTGTGGCCAGAGTCCCACATTAGGGAGAAGAGTTAAGGAGACCAAGTGTCTGCTGGCTAATATCAGAATAGCATTCTAGTATGTGGATAATGATATATCTAGCACACATCCTAGGTGTGGCCACAACTGCTTCTCAGCTTTGGTCACCGCTCGCTCCTACACAAGCACAAAGAGCTGCTAGAGAAGGTCCAGAGGAGGCACAACAAAGATAGGTGCCACAATGAAGAGAGATGGGTTGTAGGGAAAGGCTAGGAGTCTTAAACTTGACCAATTTATGTTAGAGGTCACTCTAAATGTCACAGGTCAACGTGGAGGTCATAGGTCATCCAGGGGTCATCGAGCAGCTGAAAGGTCATGAATCACCCTAGGGATCACAGGTCACCCCTAGACACCATGAGTCATCCTTGAGGTCAATGATCATTCTAGTGATCACAGGTGACCATACAACTCACGGGTCACCCTGGAGGTTAAAGGTCATCCTTGAGGTCAAAGGCCACGTCCCCAACACACTACAAACACGAGCATAAGAGTGTAATTCCTTTTTCTTTAGCGAATGAGACAATTACTTTGTCTTGACGACCCCAGACGACCCCCTCACGCCTCCCACACGACCTCCCTCGCCAGCGCCCCTCCCGCAGTGACGACCACAGTCGTTCTCTCGAGGATGATGGTACATCCTTCTGCCTGGAGGAGGAGGAGGAGGGATCATCATAATTACGCAACGCACCTTCAGCCACACATACCTTCAGCCACACACACCTTCAGCCACACACACCTTCAGCCACACACAACTTCAGCCACACACACACATCTTCAGCCACACACATCAGACGAGGTCTCCACATCCCCTCCCCTCTCTCTTCCCTTCCCCCCCCCAAATCATTCAATATACATCACCCCACAACCCCCCCGAACACCACTAACCCCCCCCTTTTTCCTTCTCCCCCCCCCCCCACAACAAACACGTACCGAACCTATGTCATACAGAAAAAAAAAAGGGCGTAACCACAACCCCTTCCCGCCCTTTTTTTTTTCCCTCTTCCCGCGACCTCACGTGAACCCAATCACTCAACAGGGACTTTGGGGGAGGGGGGGGATGAGGGGGGAAGGGGTAAAAAAGGGAAGGTTCAGGAATAGGAGCGTCGCTAAATCACAAACGATCACAAGGGCGTCCCCTTCTCTCCCTCCTCCTCACCTGACCTGACCTTCCCCTTCCACCCCATCAACACCACGAACCACCTCCCTCTCCACCAACAACCCAATCCGGGTGTTGGGGATTTGCAAATTTGCTGCTGGTAAGATTGTTGTTGTGGGGGGGGGGAGTAGGTGGCGGTAGGTGGGGGGCAGGTGGGGTGTGGGGGGAGCGGGGGGAGGGGAGGGAACACGGGTAAGAGATTCGACGGTTTCTCGTGAGGTTGATCCTCCGCTGCACGCGCTCCCTCACTTAGCTGGGTCGACTCTGGAGGCAAGGACGTGACGTTATTACACACACACACACACACACACACACACACAAAAAAAAAAAAAAAAACGTCTCTTGAAGTAAACCCCGCAAGTGGTACCTTCAGTCCCTGTCGTGTTCCACTCCAGGACCGTGTTGGTGTTACCTGCACGGACTGGTCCAGTCTGAGACAAGGTCCCTGACTGGTCAGAAGAGAGAGAGAGAAATGGGATGATCTGTAACTGGTCGTCCTAATGTTAGTATCTTGCGTATATCTTCATGTTAACTCTCTTTCTAACAAGGCCTCTTTCTAACAAGATCATATCGACCATCTTCCACCTTAACATTAACACAGATCCGCAATCCTGCGGAGAAATATGTTCATTGCTCTGATGAACGCCACGAACGGGTCATTTTTTTTTCTCTTCCCACCCAAACTCGTTTTGAAGGTTCGCAGAATCCAGCCTAACATATTCGTACATGGGGCAGGGTTGGCACTCTCGTACCCACAACACGAAAGGTCACTAGACGTAACTAGTCCACGATCATTCGACCTAACCACCTGCAATAAGATGATGTTGTTGTTGTTGTTCGTCTGTGTGTACACAGGAAAGTTTATATACAATTTCAATGTATTACCTTCACAAATCAACCTGTACCGTCTCTGTTCAACGCGACCTTCTCCTCACCGACCCGTTTTGGAATGCCCCGCTCCAGTCTAAGGGTAGCCTCACCGTCCACAGCTTTACATCATCGTCATGTGAGGGTCGGTGGTGGTGGTGGTGTGAGGATGGAAGGTGCTGGGAGGCAACAGACTTGCTGGCAAGGGCAGTGGCCATAGTAACAGAGACATATCTAACACGAAGGCAAAAGAAATACTCGTGGTGTAGAACACCACAAAAATGTAAAGCAGATCAGACGCTAGCTTGATGAACTACACACACACACACACACACACACACACACACACACACACACACACACTCAATACACGATTCTGTGGGGGTGGGGGTGGGGGGGGGGGAACAAAGTACATTAGACATTTCTTTCGTTCCACAGACGACAAAGACACACGAGAGACACCGTTGCACAAACACACGTCTGTCCACTCAGACGTGCAACGTTCCCAGCTCGCCATGAAATAAGATAACGGAGATAAGGAAATGGTAGATAAGATAACAGAGATAAGGAAATGGTAGATAAGATAACAGAGATAAGGAAGAGGTAGATAAGATAACAGAGATAAGGAAGTGGTAGATAAGATAACGGAGATAAGGAAATGGTAGATAAGATAACGGAGATAAGGAAGAGGTAGATAAGATAACAGAGATAAGGAAGTGGTAGACAAAGGCCATAAAGACGAAGCGAGAATTAGGGTAGAAAAAGCGGGAAAAATGTGAATGGAAATAGATAAATGAATGAAAGGGTATGGAAGGAAAGTGATAGAAAAATATATATTCAGGAAAATGGAAAGAACTTGGTGTTGTATGTGTCACGTACACACTACGCGTACACGTGTACACAAACGATGTGCACACAGACACACTGTGCACTTACATCATCATGTGTGCGTGCGTGTGTGTGTGTGTGGGGGGGGGGGGGGGAGGGTTGCTTGCTTGCAGAGTGGGAGAGGGGAACACCTGCGCGCGCATCCAGCGTTTCTGTTATGGTTTGCCTGCGTGCCTGCGCACGGCTCTTGAAATCTTCATTTGCGTGGCTGCGCATGTGTGTGTGTGTGTGTGTGTGTGTGTGTGTGTGTGTGTGTGTGGCGGCGAGACGCATGACTGGGTGCGTGGCGGTGCGTGGAAGGAACGAGTGCGTGCGTGCGTGCGACAGCAGCGCCGCGGGACGGCGGCAGGTAAGGGGAACCGGGGGAGGGGAGGGAAGAGGAGGGGGAAGGGCGGGGGACACCGTGCCCCAGGGCGGGGGGGGGATCTCCCCGCCCCACCCCCGTAGCGTGTCGGGGTCACATTAGCGTGTTTCCGACCACAGGTCCCAAGTCCTTCATCGGCGTCGTGTGTTTTATCTGCCGCCCCTCACGACAGGTTTATGAGGGGGGGGGGGGGGAGGGGGGTTCAATAAGGGGGGAAGAAAGAGGATTGGGGGGTTGGGGGGGCGAGAGTTGTTCTGACCCCCCCATCCATAAGGGGATTCCACGAAGGTAGGTGTGTGTGTGTGTGTGTGTGTGTGTGTGTGTGTGTGTGTGTGTGTGTGTGTGTGTGGAACACCACCTCCCCTATCTCCCACTGTTCATGTCATCCGACCATGAGGGACTAATGGAATGAATTTGGGCCCCGCGTGGCTCCTGCTGCTTCAAAGGTTTGACGAATCCATGTTTAGCAAGACGAATGGGGAGGAGGGGAGATATGAGGGGAGGGGAGGGGAGGGAAGGGGTGGAGGGGTAGGGGAGGGGAGGGGAGGGAAGGGGTGGAGGGGTAGGGGAGGAAATGGTGCTTTGTTAAGGCAAAGCGAAGTGTAGTGGTGTGTGGTGGTGGTGGGGGGAAGGGTGGAGGAAGAGCCTCAAAGCAAGACCTTCCGTGGTGGTGGTGGTGGTGGTGGGGGAAGAGAAAACGGGCCGTTGGAGCCAATCCATTAACGGTAGCGCAGGATAACAGGAGCCCCGGAGCCAATCCATTTTGGCACCACCATGTGGAGTCTCGGGGAACATTTCTCTCTTCTTTTTTTTTTGGCATTTTTGTGTTTTAGAGCAAAAATAATTATCACGATTCTCTTCCGTCTTTAAAATGTAATCAGTGGAGAGCGAGGGCAAGGGTGGTAATTAGAGCGTAAACATTACAGAGACGAAGGTAATTTATTCTCTCGGGGGGACCATACTGGGGAAGGGGGGGAGGTAATTCAATCCCAGGGGAACCACACACGGGGTAGAGATGTACATATTCTCAGGGGGGACTCACACTAAGGTGGGGGGGGAAGGAGGTAATTCATTCTCAGGGGGCCACCACACAGGTGGGGTGGGTAGAGGTGAATGCTTTTTTTCTCCCTCGTAAAATACCTCTGGGGTTGGGGGGACTGGAGGTTTAGGGGGGGAGGGGGGGGAGAGGATGAACAGCTGTAATGAGACCGAAAGTAATTAAGAGATTAGATAACTAATACTATCATCACATTTACTCAGGAGTCGAATGAGACTTATCTTTTTTTTAAATGGAGTCAAAGAACATCTTTTTTTTTTAATGAACTGAGCTTTTTTCGACGAAAACAAACATTAAGAAAGCTTCTGTTCTTAAGCCACCCTCCCCAGCGTGTGTGGAAGTGTGCAGTGCAGACTGACGAAGGAGACACGGCATATATATAGATACATGAAGAACAGTGAATACTGATGTAGATGAACAATATACAGAATGATGGTAGGATAGCACACACTGATACATGAGAACAAGGCATATTGATGGAGAAGAACAAGACATATTGAAGAAGAACAAAACATACTGAAGGAGAAGAACAAGACGTATTAAGAAGAACAAAACATACTGACGGAGAACAAGATATATTAAGAAGAGCAAGACATACTGATGGAAAACAAGACATATTGAAGGAGAAGAACAAGACATATTGGAGAAGAAGATGACAAGAACAAGACATATCAAGAAGAACACGACATATTGGAGAAGAACATGACAAGAACAAGACATATCAAGAAGAACACGACATATTGACGGAGATGAACAAGACAGTGATGAAGGAAAAATAATATATGACAACTGCTAATGGTTGGGGGGGGGGGAGTGCTCCACGGAGGGAACTCTACCCACACGTTACCAGTCCCTCCACTTTACCAGTCCCTCCACTTTACCAGTCTCTCCACACCATCAGTCCCTCCACACTACCAGTCCCTCCATGCCACTAGTCCCTGCACACTACCAGTCCCTCCACACTACTAGTCCCTCCACACTACCAGTCCCTCCACACTACCAGTCCCTCCATGCTACCAGTCCCTCCACACTACCAGTCTCTCCACACTACCAGTCCCTCCACACTACCAATCCCTCCATGCTACCAGTCCCTCCACGCTACTAGTCCCTCCACACTACCAGTCCCTCCATGGAGGGAACTTCACACACGGATGGGTCGTGTCCTCCAGGATGTCACGGCCGAGGGAGGGAGGGAGGGAGGGGTCAGAACCCATGACTTTATCATCTTTTTTCCCTGAGTTAAATGGCCGAGGGGTAGGTAACACATGGGTGTAGAGAAGTGATTAATGGGCGGATGTAAGGTGCTAAGGGAGTGGTGGGCTAGACCGTGAAGAGCTAAGGGGTGGAGACATAAGGGGTGAGGGGCTAAGGGGGTGAAGGGAATAAAGTGTGAAAATCTAAGGGTTGAGGACGGGGGTTGAAGTAACTAATGGGTTGGTATAAAGGGTAAGGGAGGGGTGGTGGTGGTGGAGGTGGGGGAGCTAAAGAGAGAAGGGTGAAGGGTGAGGGAGTTTTAATGTGACGAGACTACAGGGAGAGGTTCTCATGGGAGGGAGAAGAACGAAGGAAAGGATTAGGAGGAGGAGGAGGGAGGGAGGGAGGGAGGAGGAGAGGATCTCCCACCTCACGTCTGGTACGTTACGTCGTCACGCATGGTTGACTACAAGGTGCGTAGGGAGGGGGGGGGCGTCACTCTCACTTTTATCTCCCCTAGTCACGTCACCCCTCTCTCCCCCCTCTCTAAGTCTCTCCCTGACCACTACCCTTTCACCCCGTAAGTCCCTCTCCTAATACTTCTACTCCCCATTTTCTCTTCCCCCCCCCCCACACACACACTTCTAACTACGTTTCACCCCCTCCCCCCTCTCTAGTTTCACCCTACCTCTCCTTTCTCCCCAAGTTTCACCTCGTCTCTTTTCTTTACCCAGTTTCACCCTCACCTCTCTCTCTCTCTCCCCTCCCTCCCCTCAAAAATTACAGGGCAAGGGGGTACGGGTAGGGGGTTACAGAGGGGGAAGAGGAGGAGGGGAGGGATTTGCATGACAGGGTGGAGGCAAAAAGGCCCACACGAGACCAGGGCGACAGATGACACCTGAAGACCACGTCACGAAGAAGCCCCACTGTGGTACGAGTCACAGAGCTGGACCCCCCTCCTCCTCGGCGCACGGGGTCACAAAGCTGACCCATGGGTGCGCAGGGTGACAAACTGCCCCTCTGGATGCATGGAGGGGGAGGGTCACAAAGGGGGGAGGGGGACCTTTGGGTGCATGAGGTCACAAAGGGTCAGGTCATGATGAACCCGGTTGCCAAGAGCAGAGAGACACGATAAAGACAGGTGTTGTAAAATAAAAAAAGGTCTTTGAGTTTCCTGACCTTTGGTTGGTCTAAGGTGAACAATCGTGCACTGGTCTGACCTTAGGTACCTTGCTGGTCCTGGACCAAAAAGCTGTGGCCTGGTAAGACCTTAAACGCTAAGCTTAAGTCCAGTTTAGTAGTCAGCTAAGTGTGTGTGTTCGGGCGGGACACATGGCCGCGTGTATCTGCCGTGTGTTCATCAGAAACTGTCGAGATTTCGTCCAGCAGAATCTGCTGACGGGTTACTGCTGACTCTGCCACCTTCTGCTGAATCCCTGCCTGGCCTGCTGCCGCTGATGAGCTCAGTAGGGCGCACTAGCCTGATGGCAAAAGAGTCCAGTGAAGGCAGAGATGAGGGCATAAACTCGCATGAAGGAAGTGAGAGAAAACTGCTGAATGAAGGAAGGAAATGATGTAAGCCTGACGAAATTCGATGACCTGGACACTTGGTGCTGGTGGTAGTTGTGGTGGTGATAGTTGTGGTGGTAGTTGTGGTGGTGATAGTTGTGGTGGTAGTTGTGGTGGTGATAGTTGTGGTGGTAGTTGTGGTGGTGATGGTTGTGGTGGTAGTTGTGGTGGTGATAGTTGTGGGGGTAGTTGTGGTGGTGATAGTTGTGGTGGTAGTTGTGGTGGTGATGGTTGTGGTGATAGTTGTGGTGGTAGTTGTGGTGATAGTTGTGGTGGTGATAGTTGTGGTGGTAGTTGTGGTGATAGTTGTGGTGGTAGTTGTGGTGGTGATAGTTGTGGTGGTAGTTGTGGTGGTGATAGAGGTGTTGGTGGTAGTGGTGGTAGTTGTGGTAGTGGTGGTGGTGGTAGTGGTGGTGGTGGTGGACGAGGCGCCGTTCCCCTCGCCGCCCGCCCCCCCCCACACAATCTGGTGGAGACGGCGTTCTGTTCGCAGGTGATCAAGGTGGAGCGGCTCCACACCATCAGTCTGTCAGAGTGATACATGACACGCACGCACGCACGCACGCACGTCGCCGCCGCTGCGCCCCACCCCTTCCCTTCCTTCTCCTCCCCTCCAACACACACACACACACACACACACACACACACACACACACACAAACACGCCAAAGTCGGTCGGGTACACGGCTGACGAAACCCAACACAGATAATAGCGAGGTAACAAGGGTGGGGACAAGACGAAAGACGGCATCACTATGGGTATTAACCAACGGAAAACGAGCCGCGGATATCTGTGTGTGTGTGTGTGTGTGTGTGTGTGTGTGTGTGGGACAGGGACTTGAGAGTGGAGCGCCATGTTCCCTCACCTGTGGCCAGAGTCCTGTGGCACATTAGGGAGAAGAGTTAAGGAGACCAAGTGTCTGCTGGCTAATATCAGAATAGCATTCTAGTATGTGGATAATGATATATCTAGCACACATCCTAGGTGTGGCCACAACTAGAATCTGCTTCTCAGCTTTGGTCACCGCTCGCTCCTACAGAAGCACAAAGAGCTGATAGAGAAGGTCCAGAGGAGGCACAACAAAGATAGGTACCACAATGAAGAGACTTGATGAAGACCTTAAATTTGCCCTCCACGGAGGAGAGAAGAGTTAGGGCCGATCCTGATCACAGTCTTCGTGTTCTTTTGACAGAATGATGATGGAGACAGTGAACAGTTGAAATGGGTAATTACAAACAAGCAATTACACACGGGAATGGTGCCCCACGAGTGTAGAACTCCCTCCCCCTTACAACATAATTATGTAATCACAAGGAGGGCATCACACAGCGACTCACAAGGAGGGCATCACACAGCGACTCACAAGGAGGGCATCACACAGCGACTCACAAGGAGGGGCATCAGACAGCGACTCACAAGGAGGGCATCAGACAGCGACTCACAAGGAGGGGATCAGACAGCGACTCACAAGGAGGGGATCAGACAGCGACTCACAAGGAGGGGATCAGACAGCGACTCAAACATCCCAGACTGGTGCATCATGAGTTCCGCACCCGCCAATAACATCCCCACACGCTGGGGAAATCCCTGGGCATCATAACCTGACGGCACTTCTTCCCCCACCACTCCCCTCCCACTCCTCCTCCTCCTCCTCCTCCTCCTCCCCAGAATCTGGGGGCTAGTGAAGAGAGGAAGGGGTGCGGGGGAGAGGGGAAAGAGATGACAGATGCTCCGAATGGGGGGTTAGTAAGGGTCAAATGGGGAGGAAGGGGAGGGGGGGAGAGGAAGAGAGGAGGGGAGCGGGATGATGTATAGAGAGGGAGAGGTAGTGAGAGGAGGAACTTAATGGAGAGAGAGAGAGAGAGAGAGAGAGAGAGAGAGAGAGAGAGAGAGAGAGAGAGAGAGAGAGAGAGAGAGAGAGACCGTAGTCCCTCTCCCCCTACGTTGTACCACCTCACGGCTGTCGCCCCCTCCCTCCTTGCTGCATGACACACTCCTTACCACCTCCACCAATCCCCCAGCCCCTCGTCCATCCATGCTGCATGACACCACCGCCGCCCCTCGCCCCTCGCCACACTGCATGGGCTGCCAGGCACTGAGTCATGCAGCGGCCTGCCATCAACCATCATGAAATACTGCCGGGAGGGGAGGGGGAGAGAAGAAATAGAAGAAGAAAAAGGAGGAGGAGGAGGAGGAGCAGCAGCAGCTGGAAGAAGAAGAAGAAGAAGAAGAGGAGGAGGAAGAAGACTGATGACAGATGATGGTATATGAGGATCAGAATCCGACGTTTGTGTTGCCAACATTTAACAAAAAACTGAAGAAAATGAAAATAAAGAAAGACGGAAAAAAAAACACAATACCGTTCGACCAATCATCATCTTCCTGAGACAGCCTTATGCGCGCACGTCATGCACGAGAGAGAGAGAGAGAGAGAGAGAGAGAGAGAGAGAGAGAGAGAGAGAGAGAGAGAGAGAGAGAGAGAGAGAGAGAGCGTTGAACTCCCACCAGGACAAGTGGGATACCCCAAGGGCAAGTTCTGAGCCACTGTTCTCATGTTCAGTTCTGCGCCGGCGCTGCGCAGTGGGCCACCCCCAACCCCCCCACCATGAAGGGACCATGTGCGCATGCGCAACTCACGCGTCTACTTAACTACCCAGTCTATCATCTATGTATCATCCCATCAAACCTCTACTAATCTATTGTTAATTCAATTTTTTTAAAGTAACTAACTGTCTGTTACGTAGTTACAGACCCTATACCGTGTTCCGGGTTATTTCCGTTGCATGCAATGACG
>NC_092266.1:31430756-31458256 GCF_036320965.1 Panulirus ornatus
CTCTTATCCTCATCGTCACTATATACTTATCCTTCATCACGCGGCGGTGGCAACGAGCTGGAGCGAGCCGGCAACACCACGGCCACTCCGACATGAAAGGATCCGTGGCTTCGATCACACTCACGTCGAACATTTGATTTAAAACGATGGCTGTCGCTTGGGTGCCGACCACCGACACACAGGCGACGCTGAATCGCGGAGCACGCGAACTCTACACCCCCCCCCCCCCCCCCACACACACACACCTCCCTTTTTAGGAGGTGGAGTAATTGCGTAATAGCGCGATATTCGACCGAGAAAAATGCGCACGACTGAGGGATATTGAGAAAGGCCAAACCTTCCTCCACTGGATAAGTTATTGACTAGGGTAGTGGTGTGTCCGGGACACGCACGCAAGCACACACAAATGGACAAAGACACGCGAGCTTCATCTACCCTCTCACGCGCGAGAACTTCATGCACGCACGCACGCACACGTGCAGGGGTGCGGGCAAAAGACTTTAACCCCTCCTCCCTTACTGACTCTATGCTTGCACAATGCAGGAGTCAGGAGAGGAGGCTGGGGCCCCATGAACGTAGAGGTCCCTCTCCACGGGTGGAAATGGGTGATAAAAATGGGTATTGAGGGACACACACACACACACACACACACACACACACACACACACACACACATACATACACAATATCATGCTGCAAATCTTAACCTACACCTCACTAGACCTCAACAAAATAATACACACCCTGGAAGCTCTTCTACCAACCTCAGTACACCTCAAAAAACCTCAATACATCCCATAAATCATCTGCCAACCTCACTCCACCCCTGTCAGAACCCCCCTCATAACTTCCACTCCACCAGCCTTTCCTTCCACGATGTCTCACTCCACCACACGCCTCCACCTAATAGCAACCCATTCCCACACACACTCAACCACTGACCACAACATAACCCCTTCCCTTCCCCTCCCTCCATACCACCACCAACCATCCACACCCTGGTCAACAGAGAGCCTTGGGCAGCGTTCCAGGTCATCCAGGTCATCCTGCCCTACAGTAATTCCCATAACAGTCCTCATCCTTATCTCAACTCACTCAACCTCCTCTCTCCTTCCCACAAGCCCTCTAGGTCCCTGGGCCCACTCAGGGCCCTCTGGGCTCACCCTGGACCCATCCAGGAGGGCCCGCCTGTCACCCCTCTATGTCCATGTATTGTACCCACTATACGCTGTATATACTGGCCTCCTCCACCTACCCCATGACCACGTACCCTTCATCCACGCTGCCACTGGAACACTTTGTCTGTACTAAACAAATACTTCACATTTAAGAAAAAGAAAAAAAAAATCCATCAGATACACTGTATTCCCTTCCGCCCCTCACTCTCACAAATTGTCCCTCGTATGCCACCTCCTCCTCCTCCTCCTCCTCCTCCTCCTCTCACTAGCTCTCCCCTGATGTACTCTCTCTCTCTCTCTCTCTCTCTCTCTCTCTCTCTCTCTCTCTCTCTCTCTCTCTCTCTCTCTCTCTCTCTTCTCGACCTGTCCTCCTCCTTCCACAGCCCTCATGACCAACTCTACCTTGCCCCTCGTTACTCTCACTCGACACTTAACCTCTCCCATTCCCATTAAACCCTCTCCCTCACACGTCTCTCCTTGCTCTTCCAGACAGTCCTCAACCCTCCCCCCTTTTCTCACAGGCACCCACCACCCACTCTCACCCTTCTTTACCCCTCACCCCACCATACACATGCCACATTCACTACATCGAACACCGACCCTCGATAAACTGGCATACGTCCACCCCCCTCCCCCTAACCCAGTACCTCAACCTACCAACCAAACCAAGAGGGGAAGGAGGATGAACAGGTGGATGAACTGCGGACCGACTGCCGCGTCAAAAAGAATCGAACCCACGCGGGATCCAACACCCCTCCGGGCAGGCGCAAGGGTGGGTGGGCGGGTGGACGGGCGAGTGGGCGTGTGGGCGGGCCCGTGCCTGCGTCATGGTCGGCAGAGGTAGCTACTACGCCACAGCTCGACCCTGGGTTATATACGATGCCACGAACCCACGTACGTACACTTCCCTTTAAGAGAGGATGTGTTGCATCCCACTGGGAGTTCGCCCGTCCCAGGACGTGATCCTCATGCGGGAGGGGGCCTCTGCGGCTACATGTACGTCCGCCACACCCGGCAGGATCTGTGCTACACTGCGAGTCCAGTTCTAAACCACAGTATCCGGGCAGTGGACGCGCTGAACTGCTGGAACCTGCTGGACGCTGAAGCCGAATACCTTCAGTTTCATGACTGACGATGAAGGGAGAAAAAAAAGAAAAGCTGGAATACGATGGTAAGATTTAGGTTCGTAAATGATAAATGATGTTCAGAGTGTTTGGGATGGGGCTGTTCTTGCTACGTGTGAGCTGGGATGTACTGGATGTGGTCCTGGCGCCAAACTGTACCTCGGGGAGGAGGGATCTCTAGTGGCAGGAGGTGACGGTGGCGGGAATGATTCAGTGTATACGTGTGTGCAAAATACCCTGAGAGTAATCAAGTCACGAGCATGACCTGCCCGAGCAAACCAGCCAGCAGACATGGTCGTACGCCTGGCAACGTTGTGAATTAATACCAGCCGAGTGTGGCCGTCGCGCCAGCTGCCGCACGTCACTTGTCATGAGAGAGAGAGAGAGAGAGAGAGAGAGAGAGAGAGAGAGAGAGAGAGAGAGAGAGAGAGGGGGGGGGGGGACATGCATCATTATCTATCATGTGAGTAATTTTGTTTATTGTGAAGTGCAGAGGCCTCAAATTAGACAAAAATGATATGCATTCTTCATCACGAAACGCCCTTAAAGGCTGGGGGTAAAGGGAATAATAAAACCACAGCTCATCATCTGGCAACATCACGCCAGCGATACGGCATCATCTATAAACACCAAACAGGCGGACAAAACTCACACTAACCCTACAGTACCTCACACGCTGCTTACACGCGCTCTCACGATATATCCCCGACACACACACACACACACACACACACACACACACACCACCCAACTCTCTCTCTCTCTCTCTCTCTCTCTCTCTCTCTCTCTCTCTCTCTCTCTCTCTCTCTCTCTCTCTCTCCAGATATAAACCTTTCTGCGTTAATATTCTATCCATCCGACTACAGCTCTCTCTCTCTCTCTCTCTCTCTCTCTCTCTCTCTCTCTCTCTCTCTCTCTCTCTCTCTCTCTCTCTCCACGACACAAGCATAAGGAGTCGATAACCTATCACCAAAGGGTCACTTTACCCCCCCCCCACAAGACATGGTCCAATTGTCTACCATCAAGCCCCACTTCCGGTCCTTCGTTATGAACGGCTCATTAATTTCCCTGTCGTTAAAACGTCCAAAAGGCGACGGGAAACCAGGGAGGAGACACAGACAGACGGGACACCGAACGAGACTGAGACGTCATACAGTCGTGTGAGGTCATACTGACCCCCCCCCCCCCCTCCCCTCAGTGTTGCTGGGTCTCCGTGTGTGTGTGTGTGTGTGTGTGTGTGTGTGTGTGATCGCTTAATGACTCCTCTGCTTCAACAGGCACCACCACCACCCACCTCCCAGATCCACCCCATCCCCCACAAAATTCCCCACAAGGGACGGTTAAGGGACCAGTGCCATATGGACCTCTGACGATGCACTGCCCACAGAAGACAGAACTTCGACTCCTTTTCCCTTCGTCGTGGAAGAAGGCATCGAACTCCGTCAACCAGCCCTCGCTGGAGACGTGGCCCTAGACAAACACAAGCAGTGGTAAGAAGACCAAAAGGATTGTGATGGACGCTTTTCCATAACGCTTTTTCCACAACCTTCTGCAGGCGTGATGCGCTGTGCTCCCTGCGTCGTTTTCTTCTTTTTAACATACTATTCATTGTTAGAAAAATGGCCAGAGAGCGTTTACAACCCTCTCTGTGGCTTCATGTTAAAAGTCTAAATTACTGGAATCGCCTCCAGTCCCCCAGGGATGTATTGTCTGAATTGCTGGTGAGAGAGAGAGAGAGAGAGAGAGAGAGAGAGAGAGAGAGAGAGAGAGAGAGAGAGAGAGAGAGAGACTATCATACATTCATTATCTTTCATAATCGCTGGCCGTAATACCCGCCTCAGGGAGTTACAAAAAGGAACAATTGACTGCATTCTGAAGGAAAAAACGTTCGCATGACTCCTCACACACACACACACACACACACACACAGGGTGTAAATGCTAAAAGTCCTGGAACTCAAATTTACATTCGAAAACTATTCCCTTGCGGAACTTCAGTTTAAATACGCTGCACAGGAACGCCGTGAGAATAGAAAATTTACAGACGCTGCAATTAACGAGAGGAGGACAGCGTCAAACGCTTTCTCCTGCAATGCCAGAGTAAATGCAAAAACATCCCGAATGCACTCGATGCATAACAAGGAAGTAGACCTCGTCAACCACTAAGGTTGGAGGGGTTCATGATGCGGGCTGTGGCCTGAAATAGCCCAACGTACCACAGAAAGCAAGAGAACGGGGCAGTTTCGGTCCCAGGTCGACGCAGCTGCGCGGATGGAGGAGACAAACAATCCTGCAAACTCGACCTTCAAATTCCAAAGCGCTACTGTCAAATGTTGAGAAACGGTGATGTTAAGATGTGTCATATCTAACGACCTACTTTTTGTAAACGTATCCAACTTGAACCTAACATAAAACCCCTCTAACCTAACCTAACCTAACCTAACCTAGCATAAAACCCTTCTAACCTAACCTAACCTAGCATAAAACCCCTCTAACCTAATCTAAGCTGAATCTAGCTAGACCAAAGCTTATCTGACCTAACCTAACCTACACTAGCCAGAATGGTGGAATTCCTATATACTATTGCCCACACATCTTGGTATAACTCCTCATCTGTATTATCATAAAAAAAAAGCAATTTTCAGTTGGAAAGACCCCACTGAAGTCCTCCAAAGGCCCCTACCACCTCACTGAAGGCCTTCAAAGACCCCCTTCCCCCACCCCACTGAAGTCCTCCCAACAGGTAACACACGATACATTTCAAACAAAGCAACGGAGGGGGAGGTCAAGCACTAACGATCAAACTACCTCGTTCGCATCACCAACCACCACCACCACCATCACCACTTCCGACCACAAAACAACCCTCATTAACCCCCCCCCCTCCTCCATACATCTCCATATATACCCCCCTCCCCACCCACCCACTCCATGTAAACTCCTTTGTTACGGACAAGGTTAAATGACTCACCATACTCCCCCGCCCCCCACCCTCACCCCCCCCCCGGCACATCATCATCACCACCCCCCCCCCGCTGCCAACACCCCATCCCCCACCAACAAAGGCACAGACGCAACTCCGGTGACATCACATCCCCCCACCGCGAGTCAGATGACGTCATCTCCGTGTGAGGCAGGTACGACACAGGAGACTTACCTGACGTCATGTATGACGCAGGTACGACACAGGAGACTTACCTGACGTCATGTATGAACCAACCGACGAAGACAAGAGACATCGTGGCGACAACGCGCTGACGATTGTAGGCCTCCATACATGAAGCCTCAGGGGCCCATCAAACACCATGGAACACAAAGGAATCTAAACAGACCATTGGATCGTAACGAGGCTGTTTGTGGTAGCGGAAGAAATCAGGCGCTCGTACATTTAGGAGGAAATATTTGTGTGTGTGTGTGTGTGTGTGTGTGTGTGTGTGTGTGTGTGTGTGTGTGTGTGTGTGAGGATCAAAGGTGGTCCTTTATAAATAGCTTTGTGAGTACCAGTAAACCTGAAAGGAGTGCAAACGGATAGAGTGAATTGGAACAATGTGGTATACTGGGGTCGACGTGCTGTCAATGGACTGAACCAGGGCAAGTGAAGCGTTTGGTGTAAACCATGGAAGAGGTCTATGGGGCCTGGATGTAAATAGGGAGCTGTGGTATCGGTACATTGGTGTGCAGCCCTTTCTTTCGTCTGCTCTTGACGCTACCTGTTGGCGTGGGAAGTGGCGATCAAGGGTATATATTCTGAGTGTGGCAGGGACTGGTAGCAGGTGGAGATCTAGCGAATTCTTAACCAGAAAGTCGAACCCACGTCCTGAAATATCTTTGTTTTTCTCTCTCCACTTGCAGCCGCCGCCCACCGTCGCTGGCTACACCGCCGCCCACCATCGCAAGCTACACCACCGCCCACCATCGCTGGCTACACAGCTCTGGCTGGTGGTGCATGACCAACCAAGGAAGCAGCGACGTGCCGACCACAAGACGCGAAAACATGTCACAGGTTTTTCATGCCAAGGAACCAGATGTATCCCACCCCACCACCACCACCACCGCAGCACCACCAACACCACCACTACACCACCACCACCGCAGCACCACCAACACCACCACTACACCACCACCAACACCACCACTACACCACCACCATCATCAGCAGCACCGTCTCCCACATCCTCCTCCTACCTTGTGGTGCCACCTGCAGCCGAGCAATGCGGTCGAACGCAAACAAAAAATACAATGAAAAAAATATACAATTCTACAGAACCGTGATCACATGCGCCGCAACTACACGAGATGAGGGAGGAGGGAGCCCCTCTTGGTTCGTGGCGAGGGCTACACCCCTGCCAAACAGCATCCTGTAGTCAAATACATAATACAGGAACTGTAGCAAACATCCCGATCATAGATTGTACCGTCGACAGCGTGTAAACTGCAGCAGACTGTGGCAAGATATCAACATGCGAGATGGGGACGCGTTCGTGAAACGCGACCGAACACAAAATCAAGACGGACAAGCAGAGTTCAAACACGCGAGGGCGAGCCAAGCAGGCAGGCGGGCAGAATGCCGAAAAGAACAAACATAAAATGCACAGTGCGAGGCCCGACGAAATTAAGACTTGTCCACCTTCCAACCCGACTAAAATGGTTGGCACAATCATCTGAAATAAACAAGTATATATCACCGGGGGAGAGGAGGAGAGGGAGAGGCAGGGAGGAGGAGGAAGCAGGTGATCTCTCGTTGGGGGCAGGGAGGGAGGGAGGGCTGCTGCACACAAGACCTTGGCAGGAATGATGCAAGCCCAGTGTGTAACCACCACGACGAGGTTAACACAATACCCGAGCCCGCCCGCATCACTGGTCTCCACAGCCCAAGGCTTTTCGACTTCTCTCCCTCCACTCTGAGGTCGATGGTGAGGCTGCAGTGCCTGCTGGCGGGAAGTTAAGGGCTGCGCAGGACACCATAATGGGGGGGAGGACATCATGGGGCGGGGGGCCTTGCGAAAAAGGCTAAGAGCAGGAAGGAGCAGTTCGACCCTGAAGACGGAGGTGCGCCGGTCTATATAACTTCGAGGGTTTTGTTCAAGACGGTGGTGGTGTCGTCGGAGGGGCCTGGCTACGAGACGGTCAGAGAGGTGGAGAGGACATCACCTTCCCCTCTCCATCTGCGGGTACCGTCTCAGGTGGAGGTACGCCCCACACGGTTGTGGAAGAGAGGAGGGCGGGGCCTCCCTCCCTCGCTCGAAGTGCGACGCGTCGTGCTGCCGATGAGGAAAAACGACACAAAACACGACTCAGGTAACTGGCAGACGGAGGCCAGCCAAGACCTAGATGGCCAGGAAGGAACCTGCTCGCTCGATCGCTCGCTCCCCCGGGAGAGAACACATTCCACCTACCAGAGGTGGAGGTGGTGGTCATTCCCCCACCCTTCCTCCCCCACAAACCACCACGTCCTGAGGCAGCGGGCAGAGTGGTCGAGGGCGATGGGTTCCCCCAAGCACCCTACCCTGACGAGCCAACGGGTCTCTCTCTCTCTCTCTCTCTCTCTCTCTCTCTCTCTCTCTCTCTCTCTCTCTCTGGTGGTAATTGGCTGGGAACGGAAACAGGTAAGACCGGGAGCTGGATACACAAGCCTCGTGCTTACACCATCGGTGCCTTGAGGCGACACGACCCGTCTGGAGCACGAGGCCATACCTGGCCCCGAGGACACACACACACACACACACACACACACACACACACACACACACACACAGCCGTGACACTACAGAAGTCTCATGTGAACTTGGCCCACGCACGCACGTGCGTGCGGGGAGGGGGGGAATGCCCTCGACTCTATACATAGAGGACCCCTGGGCTCTATACATAGAGGCTCTCAACTCCGGTGGTTGTTGGCAGAGAACACTACGAATTATATCACATGAACCCAATGAATCAATCAGCCAGGCTTCAGTGCACACTACGATACGGGAAATGCAGTTGCTTGGAATGAGTGAGGGAGGGGGGGGGGGATCATTCATCGTTCCCTCAACCCGAATGATTCTGTTGGAGGAAGTGTTGGCTCAGACATCCGCATTGCTAAACTGCCAGGAAGACATAATTGTCTTAGATTCATTTCTGATGAATGGAAACCCTTCTCTTTGTATGCTTAACCTACTGACCCGCTTCAACACGACGGTACGACCCCTGAACACGACAGTGCGATCCTTGAACACGACGCTCCGACCCTTGAGCACGACGGTACGACCCTTGGTCAACGTTAACCTCCTGGTTATGATAGCTTAGCCTTTGACCTTCAGGCCAATGGCCGGACTATCACACTTAAGGACCGTACCGTCGTGGTCAGAGACCGTACCGTCGTGCACAAGGACCGTACCGTCGTGCACAAACGATCGTACCGTCGTACTCACGGACCGTACCGTCGTGCACAAGGACCGTACCGTTGTGCACAAACGATCGCACCGTCGTGCACAAACGATCGTACCGTCGTGCACAAAGGGCCGTACCGTCGTGCACACGGACCGTAGCGTCGTGCACACGGACCGTAACGTCGTGCACAAGGACCGTACCGTCGTGGCCAGGGAGCCTGATGGCCGAGGTAATCTCAAGGCTTGGTGGACACAGACGTGCTGTGCTACTGATCACGAAGACACGTCCGGCAACACACTGGGTGTGACGTTTCCTTGACAGTGAGATGAATACCAGGTAACATCTTGCAACTTTGTAGTACACACACACACCCCAGACACTGACCTGCCTAGAACACCTTATATATATATATATATATATATATATATATATATATATATATATATATGTTTACCAAATGGCGTCCTAGCTTCGTCTCTTCGTTGTATATCAACTGACTTATATTTCTCTCTTGTATATCCCCTGATGATGTGATTATTACACGAAAGTGCACTTGGGAACTTGTGTTTCATTTTCCCCGTGGAGTCATAGGAATATACTTGATCACGCACAAAATTGTGATCCCTTCCAATATATATATATATATATATATATATATATATATATATATATATATATATATATATATATATATATATATAAAGCCTGTGGCTTCAGTCGCCTGGCAAGGTTTCCACATCTGTCCACAAACAGCTGTTGTTCTGAACTACACGAGGGGTGGAGCCATCACAGATCTGTCAGAGGAGATTCATGGCTGACATGAGGCGTTCATATTCAACCTCGTCTCGTCTCGTCCCTAACCACCCTACTAACAACAGGCGATCAAGGACGCCGCACTAGGAAATGACCCTGTTTGAGGTGGTGGTGGTGGGGAAGGGGGGAGAGGAGGGTAGTAGTGGAGGAGGTCAACTACCCAACGACTGAACCAGGGGCTCAACGTAACCACCAGCCTGAATTGTAATCAACTTGATTACATTTGGTCTGGAATGTAATCAAGTCACGAGAAAGGTCCGAAAAATCTCGCTTTTGGCCGGGTCTATGTACGAGGGTGGGGGGTGCCGACGTCACGCGCTCTGGGGGAGGGGGAGGGGGCAGACACCTGGCAATGACACGGGCCAACTTAACCCCTATTCACGTGGGGATCAGTAACCACCCTCCTCCCTCCTCCCCATTAGCCCTACGACCTCCTTCCCCCCACCTCCTGCCCCCTCACGTGACCCTGTCTGACCTACACCATGCCCGCTCAGCACCTGCTGACGGTGGCGTCACCATTCCTGTGGTGACGGAGAGGTCACGGGGGGTGTTAGGTCACACACACACACAGACACACACACACACAATGACGCCACCATTCAGTTCTATCATTAACCGAGTCATCATGGGCCTTATTTGACTTTGCCTGACCTGTATGTGTTCACTCACCCCCTGTCCCGAACCTGGGTGGAGAGAGAGAGAGAGAGAGAGAGAGAGAGAGAGAGAGAGAGAGAGAGAGAGAGAGAGAACAAAAAACAGAGAGAAGAGCATAAAAGAAGAAGAAGAAAAGAGGAGGTGAAAAGGAGAGGGATGTATATGGAAGAGGAGGCAGGAGGATAAGGAAATGAGGAATGAGGAGGAAGATGTGTAGATGAGGTCCCCACACATGAGTGCTGGGGAGGTGGGGTGGGGTGGCCAGGTGTTGGCCAGCTATGTGGCCACAAGCCAGCTGATCACGTGCCACTCGGCTTAGCAGCACACCACACCAGGCACGTACGCACCAGCTGTTGTTGACCCGCCAACAGGGCCAGCTGCTGCTGCTTCTGCCCCCCCCCCCTCCCCACATCAACCCCACCCCAAACCCACCATCCAACTCCTCCTCCTCCCGCCCCCACGCCCCTACTACGGGCGGTGGTATGGTGCCACGGACGAGGCTGTCCAAACGGACGTATTGCGTGATGGGCATGTATATATCACGGACAGGGGCCTCACGGACTGGATGGCTAGAGGTGTTGGGTCACGGACGAGAGGAGGTTTGGGGGCCGGAGGTAGTACCACGTACGGGAGGTGCTGGGAATGAGGTATCACGGACGCCGAGTTCCGGGTGTAACTACGGACACGGACGCGACACGGACGGATGGACGTACCACAGACATGGGATGGGTGGAAGGGGGGGAGGTGTTTCTGGAGGCGGGAGGGGGTCAAAGGGAATGGTCCGTGATGGCAGGGGGAGTCCTGGAGTGCCACGAACAGGAGGGTTACGGACCACAGCCAAACACCAACACCATGACCAACCCGTGTGAACACCACCAAAACCCCCAACACCCCATGAACGACCCCACCTTATCCACTCCCTCCCCACACTACCCCCACCTTTGACCAAACACCACTCCCACACCATCAACTCCCCTCCCCCCCCTCTCTCTTTATCTCCACCACTACCGGACCATCATCAACGTGAGAATCACCACCACCATCACGGACCACCGTCATCATAGAGGTCTTTGACCACTCCTCCCGCTACCATCCCCCCCCCCCCCACATCCAATTTAAATTCTCACCCCTCCCCTACCACCACCACCCACCACCACCCCCCTCCCCAACCCCTGGCTATAAACATTTCTTTCCTGCTATTTCGTCTTGTCATTATCATGTTTACTGCGTCATTCAGCTGCCCTTCCGTCCCGTGTATCATACTCGTATGTAGTCTTAACTAGAAACGCACGCACGCACGCACGCACGCACATCGCTAGGCTGTGCAATACCGCAACTACTCATCACTTAATGACCAATTCACTAATGTCAAGTTAAGTTCATCATGTATAAACCATGAACTATATACACAAGTTCATAATATAAAAACCATATAAACCATATATATATATATATATATATATATATATATATATATATATATATATATATATATATATATATATATATATATATTTTTTTTTTTTTATACTTTGTCGCTGTCTCCCGCGTTTGCGAGGTAGCGCAAGGAAACAGACGAAAGAAATGGCCCAACCCCCCCATACACATGTACATACACACGTCCACACACGCAAATATACATACCTACACAGCTTTCCATGGTTTACCCCAGACGCTTCACATGCCTTGATTCAATCCACTGACAGCACGTCAACCCCTGTATACCACATCGCTCCAATTCACTCTATTCCTTGCCCTCCTTTCACCCTCCTGCATGTTCAGGCCCCGATCACACAAAATCCTTTTCACTCCATCTTTCCACCTCCAATTTGGTCTCCCTCTTCTCCTCGTTCCCTCCACCTCCGACACATATATCCTCTTGGTCAATCTTTCCTCACTCATTCTCTCCATGTGCCCAAACCATTTCAAAACACCCTCTTCTGCTCTCTCAACCACGCTCTTTTTATTTCCACACATCTCTCTTACCCTTACGTTACTTACTCGATCAAACCACCTCACACCACACATTGTCCTCAAACATCTCATTTCCAGCACATCCATCCTCCTACGCACAACTCTATCCATAGCCCACGCCTCGCAACCATACAACATTGTTGGAACTACTATTCCTTCAAACATACCCATTTTTGCTTTCCGGGATAATGTTCTCGACTTCCACACATTTTTCAAGGCTCCCAAAATTTTCGCCCCCTCCCCCACCCTATGATCCACTTCCGCTTCCATGGTTCCATCCGCTGACAGATCCACTCCCAGATATCTAAAACACTTCACTTCCTCCAGCCTCTCACCATTCAAACTCACCTCCCAATTGACTTGACCCTCAACCCTACTGTACCTAATAACCTTGCTCTTATTGACATTTACTCTTAACTTTCTTCTTCCACACACTTTACCAAACTCCGTCACCAGCTTCTGCAGTTTCTCACATGAATCCGCCACCAGCGCTGTATCATCAGCGAACAACAACTGACTCACTTCCCAAGCTCTCTCATCCCCAACAGACTTCATACTTGCCCCTCTTTCCAAAACTCTTGCATTATATATATATATATATATATATATATATATATATATATATATATATATATATATATAAATTCATAGTATATAAACCATATAAACCATATACACGAGTTCATGATATATATAAACCATATACAGAAGGTCATTATGTATAACTAGTTAACTAATAACTATCATGATCTTCCATTTTCTGTAATATTCTGTAATACCTCAAGCAGTGGATTTTCCGTCGAATGAGTGTTTACCTCCAATAAATCGTTTATATCTTCAGTTATTTATTGACTCATTCCTAACACACACACACACACACACACATAATAACAGCATACATATACGTACAGAAACTGATAACGTACATATAAACACACACAGACATACAAACACTCTCTCTCTCTCTCTCTCTCTCTCTCTCTCTCTCTCTCTCTCTCTCTCCTTTCCCTTCGTAAGAAGCGGTGACAGCTGTGAACCCCCATCCTACCCCCCCTCTCCCCCCCGGAGGAAAATCCCCTACCACAGGCGAGCTGTTCGGCGTACCCTTACGATCCGGAAATGACGTCATGGGGGGGATTGGTGGTGGAGGAGGGGGGAGGGGGAGGAGGGGGAGGATAGGAGTGTCTGTCTGTCTGTCTTCCCCTCCCCCCCTCCCCCTCCCCGACCTCCACCACCACTACCTACCCCACCACCGGACATGACGTTAGCCGGGACCGGACACTTAAACCCTCCCCCCCCTCCTTCCCCTCCCTCCCCCCCCCTACACTCATGGTTGACCAGGCAAAGCCTCACTACCGACCCCCTCCCCCTACACACACACCCCGGCGGGGGTCATCCCCTCCCCCCTACACACACACCCCGGGGGGGGGGGTCATTCCCTCCCCCCTCCCCCTACACACACACACCCCCCGGGGGGGGGGGCGGGGTTGTTCCCCCCCCCCTGAACAAACTATGCTTAGCCATGTAATTTTTTTTCCCTCCACCATCCGTGAGCCAGCCAGTCCCACGACCACATATCCCCCCCCTTCCCCCCCTCCCCCACTCCCACCATCACACGAGAGAGAGAGAGAGAGAGAGAGAGAGGAGAGAGAGAGAGAGAGAGAGAGAGAGAGAGAGAGAGAGAGAGAGAGAGAGAGAGAGGGAGAGAGAGAGACGGGGCGGGTTACAGAGGAAAGGACCAAAACACAGAGAAAGAGACAGAAAGAAAGAAAGAAAGAAAGATAGGTAGAAACAGAGCAAATACAAACAAGCACACGTCCGTGCAATGACGGCCAAACTGGCAACGCTGACAGGATACGGAGTGGTGGGGGGGGGGGGGGAGGCAGGGGGTAGAGGCAGGGGCGGGGGTAGGGGGTGTGGGTGGGGGGTGTGGGTGGGGGTGTGGACAGTAATAATAGCAACAGGTCCGGCTTACGTGTACTGCAACATTACCACTAGCAGCAGCGGCGGCGGCGTCGGTAATACCCCCCTACCTCCCCCCCACGACACAGGGAACGACGAGAAAGCAGCAATCTAGCAGCAGCCATCATGTTGGAACAGCCTCCACCTCCCCCACCCTCCCCTCCCACCACCCACCCTCAGCAGCAAGGATACGACTCGCCCCTCCCTCCCTCCTCCTCACCCCCCCCCCGCCCATACTTACATCCCCACCCATACTTGTAGCGCACACACACACACACACACACACACACACACACACACACACAGACGTATCACCTGGGCCCTTGAGGTCAAGTCTGCGCGTCACTAATATTGGCTCCTGGGGGCTATTTTCGCCCCTTCCCCCACCCCCCATGGCGCGGCCTTCCTAGCCAACCCACCCGCCACACGTGGCTATTTTGGCGACAATAACGCGCCAGATATACCTACCTCCCCCCCCCCCCCCCCCAAGCCCCACAACACCAACCCCCCCCACCCCTCCCCCGACCCCCAAGGGATATTTAGCCCCCCCCCTCTCCCCCTGGTCAAGTCCCTTCTCCACAGCCCATGGGAGAAACTGCGCTCTGTTCTTTAAGGTAAATCATCAGTAAACAGATAATTGACGCTGGTTCTGCCATTAAGGCTCAGTTTACGAACTCCCTCAAAGAGGGAAGCACTCGCTTGCTAGAATATTCTAGGAGTAAATCTATATAAAAAAAAAAAGAATTACCTTAATATAACCCTCTCAGTGTAATATAATCTACCCACAATGTAATTATCATAAACGAGGGTGTAAACACCTTACGTAAACACCTAATCGAGAAAAAGTACCTTAAACTTTTGGCGAATTTTTTTTTTTTTTTACTGAACGTCGCCAAATGATCTAAACTTAGCAAAATATATATATATAAAACTTTTCCCGAGGTGCTGTTAAAAAGCTCCTTCAACGGATTAAAACTTTGGCATGGCGTTGTATTAAAACTTTGGAAAGGCGTATCTATACGAGGCAGGTTATCAAACTTTGGCGAAGGCATTGTTAAACTTTGGCGAGGTGTCCAACTTTTATTGAGCAACCCGACCATTAAGTACTCGACACACCGCTAAGCTGCTACACTTAGCGACAATGTACGCAATACGTCATACATTCACACCGCTAAGCTGCTACACTTAGCGACAATGTACGCAATACGTCATACATTCACATCGCTAAGTTGCTACACTTAGCGACAATGTACGCAATACGTCATACATTCACATCGCTAAGCTGCTACACTTAGCGACAATGTACGCAATACGTCATACATTCACATCGCTAAGCTGCTACACTTAGCGACAATGTACGCAATACGTCATACATTCACATCGCTAAGCTGCTACACTTAGCGACAATGTACGCAATACGTCATACATTCACACCGCTAAGCTGCTACACTTAGCGACAATGTACGCAATACGTCATACATTCACATCGCTAAGCTGCTACACTTAGCGACAATGTACTCAATACGTCATACATTCACACCGCTAAGCTGCTACACTTAGCGACAATGTACGCAATACGTCATACATTCACATCGCTAAGCTGCTACACTTAGCGACAATGTACGCAATACGTCATACATTTACATCGCTAAGCTGCTACACTTAGCGACAATGTACGCAATACGTCATACATTCACACCGCTAAGCTGCTACACTTAGCGACAATGTACGCAATACGTCATACATTCACACCGCTAAGCTGCTACACTTAGCGACAATGTACGCAATACGTCATACATTCACATCGCTAAGCTGCTACACTTAGCGACAATGTACGCAATACGTCATACATTCACATCGCTAAGCTGCTACACTTAGCGACAATGTACGCAATACGTCATACGTAACAACCAGTCATAACCAGGGTCATGAGCAATACGTCACAGGCTGTTCAGCGTCGCATGCTTGCACATACAACAAAAAACGGGAAGTCCAGGTTACCTACATTACACAGATGACAACGCCAACAGCCCATATTTCAACAGGAAGAGCATGCGATAATAAGCTCTATGTATGATTACAAAGTGAAAATAGATATATAACAGACTGTCGGACACGGGGGGGAGGGGAGTTCAGCGGTAAAACGTGCCAAATTCCAGTACCTGGGTTCGCAACCCGTGCAACAGGGGTGCTTGGTAATGACACGTGCGTATGCGCGCGTTTTTTTTTTTTTTTTTTTTTTTTTTGCTCCAGCCTGCGTCTGGCAGGGGTGTGGGCTGCCAGCTACCTGGAAAACTGTCGTACAGATCCATTGTACCAATTCTGAATGTGGATCAAGAGAAAATGATTCTCATGTTTCGTATGTGTCCCGCTCCTAGCAAGACAGACAGACAGACAGACAGACAGACAGACAGGGTCGCAAACAACATTCATCTTCGCAACCACATTTCCATGGTTCGAAACCCGTTGTTTGCAGGGCAAACTGTCTGTTACAGCCAGTTTTCTCTCGCTCCCTTGGATGGGGTAAGGCCAGAGGTGTACCTGGTTTCTCCGTCAAAAGACAAAGTAGTAGTAGTAGTAGTAGTAGTAGTAGTAGTAGTAGTAGAATAGAAGTAGTAGTAGAAGTAGAAGTAGTAGTAGTAATAGTTACAGTAACAGCAGGAGCCGCTGGCGCCTCACAAGAGCCAAATAGAACACACAAAACCAAGCCATCAGGTCCCCCACACCATAAAGGAGACGTGTGCACTACAGGGGCATTATAGTGTCTTACAGGATGAAGGGGGGTGAGGGGGTAGGGTGGGTGGCCCAGGCCATAACCGAAACGTTAATGGCCCCTAACGCCACAGTGTGGCCACAACCACACAACCCAGAGGTGACCTTTTACCACGGCAGATCTACAACTGCCAGCCAGAGCAGCAGATAAACATAAGAAGCTATTATGCCTCACATGACCTTTGACAACCGTGGGTTTACACGAAAACATTCACAACACAGGAAAGTTTGTATGACGTCCCCCACCCCCTCTACACACACACACACACACACACACACACACACCACAACCTCAGATATATATATATATATATATATATATATATATATATATATATATATATATATATATATATATACACAAGCTGGTGTGTTGGTAGACAGATTGTTCATACACAAGGCCAGCTCAAGACTCCCTTTCCCCACATCAAACCTCCTTCCCACAACCCTCACCACAACACAACCACTACCACCACCACATACTTCGTCTACCCTACACACACACACACACACACACACACACACACCACACCTACCCATACTTGATCTCCGTTTCTTACCGTCCGAGGGTAGCGTCAGGAACAGACGACTTAACGTTTGAGGGAGAAGTAAATCTTCCCCTCCTTCCTTATGGTGATAATACAAGAGGAGGGGAGGCGAGGGGGGGGAGGATTTCCAACCCCACCCCACCCCTTCGTCTCGCACGCTCCCCCCCCCCCCCCCCCCCGGCCTCCCTCTCCCAGTCGCCTGGGCCACAACACGCAGGGGATTCACGGGCCGGTGTTCCGCCAACCCCACCACAACCTACCCCAGGAATAGAACCAGGGAGACTCAAACCATGATAAAAGAAAATGTCTTGTGGGGTCATTGCAAGCCACAGCGAAAACAGAAGGGGGGTCTTCAGTGTGGCCGGCCGAGCTAAACACGTCATGCTGACAGATGCACCGGCCATCACAGGTAACCACAGCTGGTCCTATATGTGTTATTATGTACACATTAGTACATGGTATCATGTAGCGGGGCGAGATGCAACGCTCAGGGGGCATCATTTAATGCTGATCAATCAAGTGCTGAATGTCCATTAATCATATGCTGAATGTCGATTAATCATACGTTGAATATGCTGGATTAATTCCCCTCCTGTCGATGGATTGAACACGGATGAATGATTTCTCTCTGGGGTACTGAACGAGCCTGCCGCTCCTCCTCACGGTGAACAGCCAACCGATACTGTATCAGTTGCAGCCACGCTGTAAATCTCTGCGTTACAGTCACCTCCGTCAATCTCCTTTCAGCCATACCCCCGTAGCCCCTGTAGAACCCCTGTAGAACCCCTGTAGAACCCGTGCCTCCTCTCCACTACCCGACGTAGAACATGCAACCATCACAAGTTGATGTCGTTCACTCGCATCATTCTCCACACACCCTCCCTCGAGGGTGGAGCAGCCACTTCATCATTCCCGCTGTCGTAAAACAAGATGCGAGTGAGTGTAGCAGCGGAGGAAGATCTCGCGTGGAGCGCCATTGTTATTTCTGACAAACACACACACACACACACACACCACACACACACACATACACACACACACACACACACACACACGAGCGCTTTGGTACGGAGGCGACTCCTACCCATCAGCTTTAGGGAAGGTTCTGCTTAATCCATCCCAGCACTGACTGTGGAGTGGGGGGGGAGGGGATGAGAGGGGGGAGGAGGAGGAGGGGGGGTCTTGGGAACGGTGGTGGGGGGGGGAGGATAGGGTCGTGGGGGGGAGGGAGGGTTGGCATTGTGGGACATCCTCCCTCTCTCCTGCCACAGAGCCCCCACGTCTCACCTGTGGACCAGGGGCTCTGTGATCCAGGAGTGTTGATGTCGGGTTTAGATAGACTAAGGCTCTTTCTTTTGGGTGGTTTCGTATTTTCTTTTTTTTTTTGCTTCTTCTTTTGCAGCCTTTGAGGTCGTCTCACGCTTTCCTGCACTTCAAAATGCCTCCCCTCTGGAGGGAGAGGAACTAGAACGTAGTGGAATGGACTAGCTGGAAAAGAGAATAAGAGGAATGTGCTGGAATGCACTCTGTGGAAAGAAAACGAGAGAACTGGAACGTACTGGAATGGACTAGCTGGAAAAAGAAGACGTGAAATGTACTGGCATGGGCTCCAGACAGGAACAAGAACTGGACTGTACTGCAATGGACTACTTACTGAGAGAAGAACATAAATGTCCAGGAATGGAGTCCTCTGAGAAAGTACAACTGGACCTTCCAGGAATGGACCCCTATGAGAAAGTACAACTGGACCTTCCAGGAATGGACCCCTATGAGAAAGTACAACTGGACCTTCCAGGAATGGACTCCTATGAGAAAGTACAACTGGACCTTCCAGGAATGGACTCCTTGGGGGAAAGAAGAACTGGAGTCCTCTTAAAGAGACTCCTTCGGAGAAAGAACAGGACTATCCTGGAATGGGTTCCTCCCTCTCTTCCATCGCGTGCTGACCCCCCATCTACAGCGTCATGTCTGAAGGTCCTCTTCCACGTGTTCTACGTCAGCTGTAGCTGCTGACGAGGAACGCCCACCACGACTGCCACGACATCAACAACACTTTGTGGTCACGTTTATCGCATTTCCAGAACGCTGGAAGGTACAGCAGTACCCGGGTCCAGGACCCACATCAGCACTGGCCTCTCCTTGAACACGATGGTGCGACCCTTGAACACGACGGTGCGACCCTTGAACACGACGGTGCGACCCTTGAACACGACGGTGCGACCCTTGAACACGATGGTGCGACCCTTGAACACGACGGTACGACCGTTGAACACGACGGTACGACCGATGAGTACAATAGCCATTATACCCAAGGGATTGTAACGTCGTGATCAAGTGGTCGATGATCTAGGCTCAAACACTGTGGACTTCGACGATCACTTGAAGAACGCCTCTCTCTCTCTCTCTCTCTCTCTCTCTCTCTCTCTCTCTCTCTCTCTCTCTCTCTCTCTCTCTCTCTCTCTCACACACACACACACACACACACACACACACACACACACACACAGCCTCCCCAGCGAGGCAGATAAATATACGACGCGGATGACAGATCGCGTCTATCACATCAAAGCCATTCCTATCCAACACTCGACACCACGCCTCCTCCCCCTCCCCCCATCCCATCCCATCCCTATCCCGTCCCAGAATCCCCCATCAAATAAGGGGACACCATTCATCAGTTCGGCCACCTCCTAAAAAAAAGTAGGGAGGAGGGGGGGGATGACGCACAATCATTCTCCGATGATGTGTCGAAATAAATAACCCAATCACTCACGGCCGATCGAGTCTCCGCCTTCGCTTTCTCTATCTTTCTCTATCTATCTATCTATCTATCTATCTACTCCAGCGAGGGAGGGAGGTGGGTGGGGAGGACGCGATCTGTCATCCGAGTCGTATATCTATCCGCCTCGCCAGGGAGAGAGAGAGAGAGAGAGAGAGAGAGAGAGAGAGAGAGAGAGAGAGAGAGAGAGAGAGAGAGAGAGAGAGACGTCCACGGCGTTCAGCGCCTTATGGGCCGACGGCTACGGAGGCATCGTCCGTGATTGGCTGTATGGCTATCTCTCTCTCTCTCTCTCTCTCTCTCTCTCTCTCTCTCTCTCTCTCCCCCCCACCCCCCACCACTGCCACCCCCTCCCATCCTGACGCCCTCCCTCGCGACCACGACCCTGCCCACACCTCCTCCCACCACACGACACCATCACCACCTCCTCCCACACCTCCTCCCACCACACCACCACCTCCACCGCCTCCTCCCACACCTCCTCCCACCACACCACCACCACCACCACCTCCTCCCACACCTCCTCCCACCACACCACACCACCACCACCTCCTCCCACACCTCCTCCCACACCTCCTCCCACACCTCCTCCCACCACACCACACCACCACCACCTCCTCCCACACCTCAACCATTTTTCCCCACCGCACCTGCGGAAAAGCCTTCGTCTTCCAGGACAAGACCTCCAACACCCAGTACAAGACCTCCAACACCCAGGACAAGACCTCCAACACCCAGTACAAGACCTCCAACACCCAGTGCAAGACCTCCAACACTCAGGACAAGACCTCCAACTTCCAGGACAAGACCTCCAACACCAAGTACAAGACCTCCAACTTCCAGGACAAGACCTCCAACACCCAGGACAAGACCTCCAACACCCTAGACAAGACCTCCAACACCCAGGACAAGACCTCCAACACCCAGGACAAGACCTCCAACTTCCAGTATCGCTGCTTTCCAGTCCTTCCTCCAATTTCCTGATGATACATCCATCTCTGAGGTCCAGTCCCACCGTCTCTCTCTCGTCCACTCCCACCGTCTCTCTCTCGTCCACTCCCACCGTCTCTCTCTCGTCCAGTCCCACCGTCTCTCTCTCTCGTCCAGTCCCACCGTCTCTCTCTCTCGTCCAGTCCCACCCACCGTCTTGTCTTCCAGGACTATCCCAGCAGCTCCCAGTTCTCCCTCCCCCCCAACCACCCCCAATACCACCCAGTACCACCTCCCTCGCCCTCTCTCTCCCCATGTCTCCCCAAGGCCTCTCCCCTCAGGCTAACTCTATGCATTCCCCTCCCTCTTGCGCATTTCCTCCCCTCCCACCCCTTCTAACGCCTCCCCCACTCACTCCCCTCCCCCCTTCACAACTACACCAATATACACAAAGTTTTCTCGCTACACCCCCTACCCACCCACCCCCCCCCCTACTACCTTCTCCCCCTTGCATAAAATTCCCCCAGACAATAGCGTGGCTCCCAAACCCTTCCAACACCCCCTCCCCTCTCCTCCCCTTCCCATTCCCCTTCCCCCACATCGCCGCCTCGCCTTGCACCCCCACCCTCCCGACTTCTTCCTCTCGATGCATTATTCAGTGTGGGGGAGGGAGGGAGGGGGGGTAGATGGGCTGAGGGGGGGGAAGGGTTGGGGGGGAAGAGGGGGAGATTTGGGGGGGGTGGGGAGGAGGAGGAGGAGGAGGAGGACTACAATAAAGGGGAACAACTTCACCCCAGCTCGTGGGACGTCCCCAGCCGTCTTGTGTAAGCCGAGAGAGAGGGAGAGAGAGAGAGAGAGAGAGAGAGAGAGAGAGAGAGAGAGAGAGAGAGAGAGAGAGAGAGAGAGAGGTGAGAACTAGCTTATGACGAAGAATCAGGATGGGCCAGGTGAGAGTGGTTGGGGGGGGGGGCTGCCATCTCCCTAGAGAGGCCTTCCAAACTGCGCCTCTGACACCAGGAGGTGGGGTGGGTGGGTGGGTGGTGGGTAGTGCCCCCGTAGTGAGGTGCTGCAGTGGGGTTGGCCTGGGTGCGGGGGGGGGGGGAGGCGCGGGGGGTCACAGCGGAAGAAGAGGTAACCCCCTCTCTCCCAACCCCCCCCCTCACTCCCCCTCTCACTCTCACGTGTCGTATAGGTGGAGGTGGAGGGGAGGGGGGGGTGGGTGGGGGGTAGATGAGCGGGGGGGAGTGTGGGGTGATATGAAGACGGTACTTCCCCCACCACCCCCCACCCCCCCCCCACCCTCCTCTAGCAAGACAGGAAGGCTCTGGGGGGAGGGGGTGTACTAAGGTGAAGGTGGGTTGCCCCCTTTTCAACCAAATATGGCTCAACCCAACAACCAACAACTGACGAGGGAACAAGGCAAAGGACCGAGCTCCTGAGACACACACACACACACACACACACACACACACGCATGCGCGCGCGCGCTCGCGTAGCTGTAAAGGAGGTCTTTCGTAAACAAATTTACACGAGTCCCGTTGTCCGGAATGAGTCGCCATGTTTACGTAAACACGAGGCCTTCACGCCGGTCCCCCTCCCCTGTGTACCTAGTGAGCCTGTGTACCCCCACCCCCCCACTCCCCCCCAGGGGTCATGACCTCATGACGACTTAGGGGGAGGGGGGAGGGGGGGAGGTG
Source organism: Panulirus ornatus (assembly GCF_036320965.1). Lineage (NCBI taxonomy): Eukaryota > Metazoa > Arthropoda > Malacostraca > Decapoda > Palinuridae > Panulirus > Panulirus ornatus. The sequence goes on from NC_092266.1 coordinate 31,453,556, forward strand.
TGTCACACGTCCAGACCACTGGATAACTCAGCACTCTCACAGGAACTGAGGAAGGCACACACACACACACACACACACACACACACACACACACACACACTCACACATCCCATTTTCGTTCTCCGTTTCTCTCTTTACCTCAGGGGCGCCGGACGTGCTATCATTCACACTGGGCGGGAGGCGTCCCCCCCCCCCCACCCAGCCGTCCACGATGTATGCGTCGCATGCGCGCGGCTGTGGTGGCCCCTCCCCTCCCCCCCCCCCAGGCATGCAGTGGTTCCCCGCTCAGAGCAGTGAATGAGATGGCAACCAGGTCTGGACGAGGGAGGGGAGGGGGAGGGGGGGCCTTATTGATCATGGGGCGACACCGGCCTGGCCACCTTAAGCAGAGAAGGGGGGGCGGGGCGGGGGGGGGGGGGTTAAAGGGGAGCTGCACACGTGGGTTTAAGGGGGTGAGGGGGGTGTAAAGGGAGTGTGGGGGGGAGGGAGGTCTGAGTGGGGTGGGGTAGGGTGGGAGAGGGGGGGTGGCACCATCCATATGGCTTAGGGGGAGAGACAGCGTGGCAGTCGTCTGGGTTCGTCCTTTCTCTCTCTCTCTCTCTCTCTCTCTCTCTCTCTCTCTCTCTCTCTCTCTCTCTCTCTCTCTCTCTCTCTCTCATATCCATGCAAGACACAGACCACACCTCCCTCCCCCTCCCCCTTTGTCTCCCTCCTCACCCACACCATCAACACTCCCCCCCCCCCCAGTGAGGCAACACAAAGCTACACTCCTCTGCCGCTAACAAGGCAACATAGCTTTACCATACATAGCACTGCAAAGCTATTGAAAATCCGCCAGTAAGCTAAAGTAACACAAAAGCTATAATGTCTGACACCAGGCAACACTGACTCACAATTACTATAAGACAATAAAGCTAAAAACCAGCTTGTATTATTGAACATAAAGCTATAATATCTGAAACTGAACACACACAGCTATGATACCTGGCATCACAGATGGGAACAAAGCTACACGAGTCATAGAACAACCCAGGGATATAACAACTGCTGTTATGGATGAACAGAACAGTACAAAGCTGAAAGAACAGGCGTTGCAGAACAACATAAAGCTATGTCATCAGGCATTATGGAACACAAAGGACAACACCATTGGTCTCCAGCTAACACAAAGCTATACTATCTGAACCCGGCTAACACAAAGCTATACTATCTGAACCAGGCTAACACAAAGCTATACTATCTGAACCCGGCTAACACAAAGCTATATTATCTGAGCTAGGCTAACACAAAGCTATACTATCTGAACCAGGCTAACACAAAGCTATACTATCTGAACTAGGCTAACACAAAGCTATACTATCCGAACTAGGCTAACACAAAGCTATACTTTCTGAACCAGGCTAACACAAAGCTATACTATCTGAACCAGGCTAGCACAAAGCTAAGCTACCTGAACCTTATCTTTCTCAGGAGACTGCACAGCTGTGTGACACCATCGGTGGAGTACATCCACCGTTTTCTTTTCACGATGCTTGTGTTTTTGTGGTTGTTTTTGTTTGTCCCCAGGTGTTCCGTGGTGTTGTCAGCGTTACGTGGGGGAGGGGGAGGGGGAGGGGGGATGCATTACGTAACACTAGTGTTACACGTCTTGTTCCACGCGGCCCCAACTTGGCTGTGAATGAAGTGACGAATGAATGAGGTTTCATACAGAGCAATGAATGAATGAAGTTTTATATACAGCAATGAACGAATGAAGTTTCAACCGCATTAATGAATGAATGAAGTTTCATACAGAGCAATGAATGAATGAAGTTTTATATACAGCAATGAACGAATGAAGTTTCAAGCGCATTAATGAATGAATGAAGTTTCATATACAGCAACGAATGAATGAAGTTTCATATACAACAATGAGTGAATGAAGTTTCATGCGCATTAATGAATGAAGTTTCACATACATCAATGAATGAATGACGTTTCACGCGTATTAATGCATGAATGAAGTTTCACGCGCATCAATGAATGAATGAAGTTTCACATACAGCAATGAATGAATGAAGTTTCACGCGCATTAATGAATGAATGAAGTTTCACATACGGCAATGAATGAAGTTTCACGCGCATTAATGAAGTTTCACATACAGCAATGAATGAATGAAGTTTCATGTCATTACAGAATGAATGAAGTTTCACGTGCATTAATGAATGAATGAAGTTTCACGCACATTAATGAATGAATGAAGTTTCATGACCAATGATGAATGACTGGGCGGGGCCTCCGTGGTGAGCACTAGTGGGAGGGTCAACACAGCCCTGTTGCCCCTAAGCCGCCCGGACCGGATATCGAACCCGGGTCCCGATGAGTCACAGGCAGCCAAGCTGACCACCAGCCCCAGCAGGCGGCGATCCAGATCAACTCGTAATGAGACTAGGACCAGTAGCGGACACATGGGTACCTGGGACCAGTACCTGTTATCATTTTCTCCACTCGATAAGACTTGAAGGTAAAAACAAGAAAGACAAGATCAGGTTACTATTTAAAATGTGGTGGTGTGGTGGTGTGTGGTGTTGGTGTGTGGTGTGGTGGTGTGTGGTGGTGGTGTGTGGTGGTGGTGTGTGGTGGTGGTGTGTGGTGGTGTGGTGGTGTGTGGTGGTGGTGTGTGGTGTGGTAGTGGTGTGGTGGTGTGTGGTGATGTTGGTGTGTGGTAGTGGTGTGGTGGTGGTGTGTGGTGGTGTGGTGGTGTTGGTGTGTGGTGTGGTGTTGGTGTGTGGTGGTGGTGTGGTGTTGGTGTGTGGTGTGGTGTTGGTGTGTGGTGGTGGTGGTGTGTGGTGATGTTGGTGATGGTGGTGTGTGGTGGTGGTGTGGTGGTGTTGGTGTGTGGTGTGGTGGTGGTGTGTGGTGGTGTGGTGGTGGCGGTGGAGCTGCGGCAGAGGGAGGGAGGGAGTCGATCCGGGAGCGCAGCAGAGCCGGGGCGCCTCGGGAGACGAGAACTGGAATCGTATACGACGGACGGGGCAATGACGTGCGACGAACACACGCACGGACGGACGGGCGTACGCACGCACGACGGGTCCGTCTCGTCTCGAGAACGGACGGCAACCGTCTAACAATAACAGACAGACAGACACACACACACACACACACACACACACACACACACAGCCGGCGCCATACAGACATTCCAACTACAAGAAAGTTCCCAAGACAACTGGGGAGGAGGGAAGGAGGGAAGGAGGGAACCCCTCCTCTCCCCGGTGACCAGCTGGCTTGGGCGATCGCTGGTGCAACCACAACACACCTGGAACCCGTCCAACCAACCAACCAAACAACCAGTCTCCTCCTCCTCCTCCTCCTCCTCTTTCTAGACACTCTCTATTATTACACCACAGATTTCGTGTGTGTGTGTGTGTGTGTGTGTGTGTGTGTGTGTGTGTGTGTGTGTGTTATACAAACCCCAGGCCCTGACCCCTTTCACCAAGCGCGGCTGCGCTACACTCAGGAGCAGAGAGAGAGAGAGAGAATGAACACCTTTGAAGTGCGAGAAGTTCACTGACGATACCGTCCTCTCTCTCTCTCTCTCTCTCTCTCTCTCTCTCTCTCTCTCTCTCTCTCTCTCTCTCTCTCTCTCGTCGACTGACAACAATACAAACCTCGCTGTAGGTGAACTTTTCACTGTCGCTGTAACAGTCTATCCATTTATCTATCTATCTATCTATCTATCTATCTATCTATCTATCCTGTTGTTTCTGGGTCAAGGACTATCATCCCTGAGTGCCTTGGGTCGCCTCTATAATCATAGCTGACTGACTGACTAACTAACTCAGGCTTGAGGCTGGATGAATGAAGGGAGTGGGTGGTGAGGCAGGCAGAGAGAGAGAGAGAGAGAGAGAGAGAGAGAGAGAGAGAGAGAGAGAGAGAGAGAGAGAGAGAGAGAGAGACGCCAGAAGGTACGATCAGCGAAGGTCAGGCCTCTCTCTCTCTCTCTCTCTCTCTCTCTCTCTCTCTCTCTCTCTCTCTCTCTCTCTCTCTCTCTCTCTCTCTCTCTCTGCCCCTTCGTGGATATCAGCTTCCTGACCCACTGTATGACCTCCTTCAGCAAGATCCGAACAGACGAACAGTTACACTCTCACACACACACACACACACACACACACACACACACACACACACACACACACACACACACGGAGGAAATCAAGTTCAAGCGACCCCACAGAGGTCGTTCTGTGGTGGTGGCCACCAGCACCACCACCACTACGACCCCATGGGTGTTGGAGGAGGAGGAGGAGGAGGAGGAGGAGGAGGAGGAGGAGTCTGCCCATGAGGGAGGAGGGAGGAGGGTAGGGCAGGGTGAGGGGGTGGTGCAGGGTGATGTGACCTGGGTCAGACTGAACCCTGACGCCAACATTAAACGGCGGCGACCTCCACCACCACCTCCTCCTCCACCACCTCCACCACCACCACCACCTCCACCTCCTCCTGCAGGAGGTACAGGTACAGTAGCCAGGACCCGTCGCTATCAGGTGTGTGGGGAGGAAAACCCAAGCGAGACGATCAACCGCTTACCTGTGTGTACCTGTGGCACCACCGCCTGGTTACCTGGTACACTAGTGTGAGACGAGGCGTCGTAACCACTGACCAGAGGTACCTGTAATGCTCACAGTCTGGCTCGGGTGGTGAGGGTGCTACTGGAAACACCA
>NC_092266.1:31463256-31465756 GCF_036320965.1 Panulirus ornatus
ACCTCACACTGAAGGGTCGTACACGTCGTGCTCAAGGGTCGTACCAACCTCACACTGAAGGGTCGTACACGTCGTGCTCAACGGTCGTACCAACCTCACACTGAAGGGTCGTACACGTCGTGCTCAAGGTCGTACCAACCTCATACTCAAGGGTCGTACACGTCGTACTCAAAGGCTCTTACTGCCTTATACTTTAAATGGGTCAACATGACGTTTATCACCTTCTACCTTCTTAAGACTCCTAACTCTTTCACTGAGTTAATGACCTTTTTTATCTCATTTTTTTTTTTCGTCCAGTTAACATAAAGGTATAATTCCATCATCACTACATTACCACAACGTACTACGTGGTTGAAACCAACACATGAAAACCACCTCGATACTCGTTACAGTCATCATCATCCGGTAATGTCTAAGGTCACCCCACACCACCTTCCTTCCCACTTAGCCTCAAAAGGACAATCCATGTCTTCGTGGACTGCACTGGAGGGAGGCCAGCCATCCAGTTGGTTCCTGTGGTTGCTTGAGGCCTGGGGAGCGAGAAGGTGTTACCTGCATCCAAAATAAAGCGTGTCTACTGAACTTGTGAACCATCCACTCGTCCCTCTTACGATCTTGGATGGTTGTTTATGGACGGGATCACAAAAAAATAAAAGAGAGAGGTGTTGTACAACAAGGATGTACTTACTGAGGTTGTCAAGCGTTGGTTGGTTGTGTACCAGCACCCGGGTGGGTGGGTGGGTTCTCGTGTACTGGATCGAGAGGGATGAATGAGAGGGACACTGAAATAAAGGTTTTCTAACCATCCATCTGTTTTCAGTGGCATCTGGATGGCTGTAAGGGGAAGGGAAGGGGGAATATAAAGGAGGGGAGGAGGAGAACTGGTCGAGGGGGAGGGGGAGGGGGAAGGAATGAGGAAGTGGGGAGGAGGAGGAGGAGGGGAGAGAACTGATCGAGGGTGGGAATGAGGAGGAGGGAAGGAGGATGAGGAGGAGGAGGAGTGATCGAGAAGGTGGTATAAATCAAAAGCTAAATACAGAGGTTGTCAATAGTTTTATTACTGCATCGCTGCACTTAACTTTTTTTGCACCAACTTATGGCACACACAGTTCCCACCACAATGTTGTCACCGGATCTATTACCAGGGGGGGGGGGGGGAAATAATTAACACGGATCAGAACAGCAGTGGTAATGGTTGCGGTGGGTAATACAATTTCATATAATTATACTATGCATGTGTTCACTGTACATCCGTTACATTGATAAAGAGACTAACAACATCCATGTAAACAGGTATTAAAAGTCGCCCAGCAGGCAACAATTTGTATATGTATACATGTATATATACATATACATATATATATATATATATATATATATATATATATATATATATATATATATATATAAATCTATATATTTATATACATATATCTTAGAAGCAGGTACATCAAACCATACATAGATCAATATGTATGATGCCATATATTGAACGGGCAGTCAAGGATAACTGTACAGTTTATATCGATGTGTCCCAATGGGGAAACACCCCCCTTCAGCTGGTCATAGACCCGCTCTTTTTATTTCTCCTTTGTCTATGACGTCACAGCTCCATCCCCTTTCCCTCCCCCCCGCGCCCTTGGGTCTGGCCGGTATAGGAGTGCAATTGCCTTCAGGGGCTTGGCAAGGACGCGACATGAGTGAGTGACTGACAGACAGACAGACACACACACACACCCAGACAACAGCTCCTGCTGGAGGAGTGTTGAGGGGAGGTGCCCACAAACATGGGGGACTCGAGGAGAGTTCTTCTTGAAACCTCCACTGGCACGACTCAGGGGTCACAGCGCAGGATTCCCAAACGCTTGAAGATCATTCTTAAAGTCTCCTTGTGGACGCTGGCGCAGGTTCTCGAGGGGTACGCTGCGCTGTCTTGTCCCAGGCGCAGTTCTCGAGGGGTACGCTGCGCTGTCTTGCTCCCAGGGGCCTGAGAACACATGGGCACAACTGACTCGGCCCCGGCCGATCGCCTCCCACAGGTCACTCGTCGGTCCTCACACTCATCATCATAAAGCTTGAGGCAAAAAAGTTAGTCTGAGTCTCCAGGTTAACTTGGGAGTTCTGTAGGGCCACGGGACCTGAGGATCACAAGCCACATCACCTCCTACAAGCCATGGACCTACAGGCTCAACAAGCGAACCACTGGTTCTGGCTTCGACCCAAGAGACGCGGAGGTTTAGAGGAAAAAAAAAAAAATATATGTTCATCAGGAGCGTTTGTCGAAAAACATACACACTTCACTTTCCCTCAACTGGACGCCAACTCATAAACAAAGCAGGGCATTTGTGCCATTTCAACAAGTAATGGACAATAGTGTATTACATTATTTTTTTTTTGTTATATATATATATATATGCCAGAGGGTTTTTGAAAAGGTGAATGCTTCTCAACCCATCTGGTGGTCATATTATTATACAAAGCCCTTCTACAAAAATACGTC
>NC_092266.1:31470756-31480756 GCF_036320965.1 Panulirus ornatus
GGCTGCCTCCTTTAAAACGGCAGCGCCCAACACAACAGCCGGTGGGGTGGCCTTCAAGGCACCACTTCCCCCCCAAACACGCCCCCCACCTTTCTTTTTTTTTTTTTTTTAACACTCTCGATTCGAGGAGGAGGAGGGGGGGTGTGGGGTGTGTAGCCCCGGCCTTTATACCAACCACCACCACCACTCGTTAGGGCAGAGTACAACAGCAAGGACCGGATGCAGCACCATTTGGACACGCTTCAAATGAGCGCCACCACCACGCCGAACACGCAGCTGCGGTCGACGCCGACAAATAAGATCACCAGTTAAGCATCACTGGCACATCCCATCTTCTTTTATTTTTTTTTAACTAAAACCAGAGGACCTCGCGCGCTTCAGTCTATGTGTCGCGCTCCTTCTTGCTCTTCCCGTCGTCCTGCGAATGCTGGGGCAGGATGTTGGCTGTGCCAAGGATGGTGGCGATCTCCCCCTGCATGAAGGCCCACGGCACTGAGGACCCGGCCAATGGACATCTCTCTCCGCTGGGGCAGTACACCTGAGGAGGGAAGCGACGATGGTTTAGTACACACGAACCACGACCGACTTCTTCGATACATGCATATCCTGACACCATTGAAAAGGTGAAAAGTCTTGAAGAGTAAAGCTCATTTCTCTTCCCCTCCCTCATAACCCTGTCCTATCTCTCAACAAAATGTAGATTTCATGTATATCAAATGCGAAAACATGAGACAGGACTCACGAGATGTGAGATAAGGCACAGATTAGATGGATGGTGTCAGGAGGGATCCGGAGGGACGAGGGTGAGTGGGGCAAGTTAATGAGCTCGAACGCCACAAAACACGAGTAGCTGCTGAGAATGGGATGACACTAAGGCTGAGAAGAGGATCACTGACAGATGAGGGACGAGACTGTGAGGCACTGAGACGACAGACTGACGAGGATGGAGGGGCGAGTGAGGCTACAACGAGAGATAGTTGAGGAGACGTGGGGGGGATGGATGCCTCAAGATCAGAGATAAACTTAAGAACGAAAAGTACTAACGACTCAGGAAGGGTAAGCTTCAGAGCGAGAAGTACTTAAGACTCAGGAACGGTAAACTTAAGAGCGAAAAGTACTAACGACTCAGGAAGGGTAAACTTAAGAGCGAGAAGTACTAACGACTCAGGAACGGTAAACTTTAGAGCGAATGCGAGTGACATATTTTCTTTTTCTAAGAGAGACGGGAAGAGAGGCAAACGTGTGTGTGTGGGAGGAGGGCACAGACCTCTGTTCCGGCGCCCTGTCGCTTGATAGACTCTCTGGAGCAGGGGAAGCAAAACTTGTGGTGCAGGACCGATGGGCATTGCACGAAGTGGGTGTCCTCCAGCCTCTCGGTGCAGAGCGTACACTTTAGGTTGTTGCTGGGCTGTGGGGCATCGCCTCCGCTGCTCCCACTGCCATTACCGCTCCCCTGGGCACCTGGGCTGCTGTCCCCGCTTGAGTCCCCATGTCTCCCTCCAGAGGATCTTCGTCTCGGTTCTGGAGGCAAAAAGGCGAAAAGAAAAATCTCGTCAAAAAAAGAAAGAATATGTTCAAGTGTCTTAACAGTGTTTGAAACATGTATAAACACACACACACACACACACACACACACACACACACACACGGCCTGTGTGCAGAAACGGAGTTGTTATCAGAAACATAAACACGCACCTATCAGTGGCAAGGGTACACCACACTCGGCTAAAGTGCACAGTGGGTGCAGGGACGTGCACAACACACACACACACACACACGCAGACACACCCCCTTGACACACACACACACACACACACACACACATACACACAAACGCGCGCGCGCAGACACACCCCCTTGAAACACACACACACACACACACACACACACACACACACACACACACACATATATTATAAACAAGAATGTACTGGCTGCGTAGAGGGTATAGGAATTACACAATACAATTCTACGGACATCAGAAATATAGCTGAATGTAGGAGGACATAACAATGTAAAACTTGAGGGACAACGGGAATGAAGGACGTGCAGATGTGGGGATGTGTTTGAGGTCGAGGTGAGCTGGGAGGATGGGCAGGGAGGTATGTGGGGTTCAGGAGTGCTGGGGGTGACGAGCTGGGAGGTATCCGGGGGCTGGGAAGAGCTGGGAGGATGAGCTGGGAGGTATCTGGGGTTGGGGAGAGCTAGGAGGATGGGATGGGAGGTATCTGGGGTCGGGGAGAGTTAGGGGTGACGAGCTGGGACGCACCTGAGGTTGGGGAGAGCTGGGAGGAGTTCCTGGAGGCCGAGCGCTGCTGAGGCGAGGCCGAGGCGTGGCTGTGGGGGGAGCCGGGGGGCAGGTTGTCCGTCACGCTCTGTAGGGCCGCCATGGGCGAGGGCCCGTTGGTGGAGGAGTTCGGGCCCTCGGGGGACGTGGTGCGCGGGCCCTGGGAGGAACCCTGCTGGTTCGTCTGCGCCTGCTGCTGCGCCTGCTGTGCCGCCGCTGCGACGACCGCTGCTGCGCTCACGGGCAGGCCAGGGTAACCTGTGCCAAAGGTCGAAAACACCAGAACCGTCAGAGGGACCATCCTCCATCCTCCTCCTCCTCCTCCTCCTCCTCCTCCTCCTCCTCCAGAACCAACCGCCTCTCGCCAACCCCTCCACTGTGAACCACCACCGCACGTCGTCGTACGCGACGCTGCCCGCCCGCAGGCGACCGACCGACGCGTGGGCCCGTCACTCACCAACCATGAAACACGGACGGACGGACTCCGCCGCTCGCGAATGCAGACGCCAGTTGCAAACTATTGATATGGACGCCATTCAGTGACACACACTGGGCGACATTCAATGAACCATCTGACGCAGACGTCACTCATGAACCACTGATATGAGACGTCATTCATGAACGATTACATAAGATGTCACTCATGAACTATTGATATGAGACGTCACTCATGAACCATTCAATAAGACGTCACTCATGAACCATTGATATGAGACGTCACTCCTGAACCATTAAATAAGACGTCACTCATGAACCATTAAATAAGACGTCACTCATGAACGATTAAATAAGACGTCACTCATGAACCATTGATATGAGACGTCACTCATGAACCATTAAATAAGACGTCACTCATGAACCATTGATATGAGACGTCACTCATGAACCATTAAATAAGACGTCACTCATGAACCATTAAATAAGACGTCACTCATGAACCATTGATATGAGACGTCACTCATGAACCATTAAATAAGACGTCACTCATGAACCATTGATATGAGACGTCACTCATGAACCATTGATATTGACACAATACATGAACCATTATTAACACACATGTCTAAGAATTCAATGCATGAACGTACACAGAGACACACACACACATATAAATAAATATATATACATATACATATAACACATGAACATATAATTTCCTCTCTCTGTTCTCTGGTGTCAGACAAGAACAAAGGTGAACACAGAAGGTAAATGTTAGGGGGATAGCGAAACACAATTTTGGGATACTGGAACATAAGGAACGGGCGGGGGGGTGTGGTGCAGGCCATGCCACACAAGCTCCATGTTGGGACCACACTTAGTATATGGGGAGGTGTGTGTGTGTGTGTGTGTGTGTGTGTGTGTGTGTGTGTGTGTGTGTGTGTGTGTGTGTGTGTGAGATAGGCCCTAAGCCTCTCCCATCTACCATTTCGTTGAAGGCCTCGGTAAAACACTGAACTGTACACTAGACCCCCTCCCCTCCCTCTGCCCTGGTCCCGCCTGTCTTTTCCATTGGCACTCATTGTAAACCTACCTAACCCCCAACCCCATACCCCACCTTCCACCTCCTCCCCACCATCCTCAGTGCCGTTTAAACCTCCATTTCCCCCCATCCCCACCCTCTCCCTCCTCCTCCTCCTCTCCCCTCGCCCGCATACAATTTCCCCTCCCCCTTGCAAACCGCCGCTGATATGCCTCCGCAGGGAGAGTGAGGGGAAAGAGACAGACACAGACTCTATGGAGGCACCATTTCCGAGGGGATCTTGCTGGAGAGGGCCAGGTGGCACCAACCAAGATCCTGGTGGCCTCGCCTTACCGCTGTCCACGCTCATATTCACCAGGCCATGACGAATATTCTCTCTCTCTCTCTCTCTCTCTCTCTCTCTCTCTCTCTCTCTCTCTCTCTCTCTCTCTCTCTCTCTCCACCCGCACTGCTTTAATGCTCTTCCTCTTCCTCAGCTCCTCTCACTCAACGTCTGAATTACATCTTACGCATACAAGACACCGGTCCTGGCCCATGACGCCACGCTGATCACATGCGTATATCTCTCTCTCATATACAACACGGGTGGCGTATCATGAGGAGCTTAGAGTGTTTTAGCCGCGTTGTGGGAGAATACGCATCAAGCGCCAACACCACCACCACCCACTATCATCACCACCACAACCGCCATCGCCACCACAACCACCGCGTCCGATGGGCCTCCATAAGGAAGGGAGGAGGGGGGCGGGGAAGGGGAGACTTAACCACAAGAACAAAGTCGTGGTCGACACAAACACACGTATGACTATATCCAAATTACTCACGCCAGCGTCTGGTGTCTGGCACCGCCTCCATATTAGAGAGAGAGAGAGAGAGAGAGAGAGAGAGAGAGAGAGAGAGAGAGAGAGAGAGAGAGAGAGAGAGAGAGAGAGAGAGAGAGACTTCTTCACTTACGAGTAATTACGACGCGAATCTGGCCCTCCCCCCTGAAATTAAAGGGTAGAGGGGGGTGGGGGGAAGGGAAGAGGTCTCTAGCAGGTAGCGCTCACCGCAGGACAATCTAGCATTACGAAGAACGAATCGCGGGGGATACGCCACTCTCAAAGTGTAACGTGTGAGATGGATACACGGTAACACTGACGAGAGAGAGAGAGAGAGAGAGAGAGAGAGAGAGAGAGAGAGAGAGAGAGAGAGAGTCATTCTTCCCCCCCCCCCACAATCCCCCAGCATTCAGTGGAACATGAGCAACTTGGCACACCCCACCTGGCACTCTCCTAGCAGCTATAAACGCTAGGGGGCGTGCGTGCCAGACCTTTATGTACGGGGGGAGGGGGGTGTCCACATCCCAGGTGCTGGAATGCCAGTGTGACACCACCAGGGCAGTGCTGGGGGGGTAGTGCCAGAGTGACACACACATACACACACACACACACCAGGAGAGTGCCATAGAACCCAGGAGGACGGTGCCCTACTACACAGGCTCTCTCTCTCTCTCTCTCTCTCTCTCTCTCTCTCTCTGTGTGTGTGTGTGTGTGTGTGTGTGTGTGTGTGTGTGTGTGTGTGTGTGTGGTTGGGTAGGGAGGGGGGAGGATAGGGAGGTAAACTGACAAGCTAGGGAGCAGAGGAGGGATTGGGGAGGTGTTCGGGGGAGCTGGGTGGCTAGGAGGCGTGGGTGTGGGGAGGCTAGGGTCACCACTGACCTCCAGTGTGGTACCAGCCTGACCAGACCCCAGGACCTACACCACCTGGCCTTGACGACAGGTCACCTAGGAGGACCCGACACCACCTGGCCTTGACGACAGGTCACCTAGCGACCCACCTAGACAAGGTCGCTACACACAGGTGACCACTCCGTTCCGCCCAGCGAGGCGTGGTTCTCTGGTCCCACAACGACGGTCACGTACTGAGGTAACGCTGTGGTGTGTTCGAGGGTGGTGTTCGATCCCCAGGGAGTACTTCGTATAGGGACCGGCTTTATATATACACACACACACACACACACACACACACACACATATATATATATATATATATATATATATATATATATATATATATATATATATATATGGCTCCAGGCGAGAATAAAAACACAAAATCTACGACACATGTAACCAGCCCCCATCATATTTACTACCTACGTGATCTGTCAGGCCATGGACCCAGGAACCCTATACTCCCCTTCGCCTCCAAACCCCTCCTTATTCTTCCCCCCATCCCCCAACCCAACACCACCCCCCCATTCGTACACCACGTCCCCAGAACCCCATGATTATCATTACCACAGCCGAAACATCCCGACGTCTTACGAAGGGGGGGGAAAAATTGATATAGAAAGGACGTCAATAAACGTTCGGCAGGTTGAGCTTGTGGACCTAGACATGGGCGAGTGGAGGGATTACGGGAGGAAAAGGAAGGCACGTCACCCATTAAGGTAAGGCACAGACTGTCGGCACGTCCGTCCCGGCGATATCAAATCAGGAGACAGGGTTGGCATTACGGGGGGAAGATGGGTTAGAATTACCCGGCTCTTTGGTACGGGTCTAAACACCAGTCACGTGGGTTGCCGTAATGAGGGTTCGCTAGGCCCAGGCTCGAGACGCCCTAGCAAAGACCACGTAGGATCTTTCTTCCCCTCGACCTCGTCACACCACACCCAGCGCCCCCCCTGGCAGGATCTTCACCCCTCCACCTCTCCTGTAGGAGCATGAGGGAGGAGGAACCTCTACAGGCGACGAGGGAGGGGGTGTCCGTATGCTTCGATCGTCTATCCCCCGCCCGTCTAGTCTGGAAGCCAGGGTTCGTATCCCGCACACCACACACGACCGATTCTCGATGGCTGTTGGTCGTCTGTGAGGACGTGAGAGTCTCCGACTACCTCCCTGCCCTCAGGGTATGATTAGGTCGGCCTCCATCCGGGTGGGTGACAAGTGTGTGTGTTCCCGCAAGGTGGCCGTCTGAACAGGGGGGAAGGGGGGATCATGTGAGGTGGAAGAGGACATGGCTACCTGGAGGAGGAGGAGGAGGGGTTGAGGACTTTGGTGCCCTGGGTGAGGGCCGGGGCTGACTGGTATGAGCTGCAGGGCCTTGGGAGCTGGGGGGGGGGGGGGCTGGGTTTACAAGGCTTGGGTCCCGGGGCGTTCATGACCTGGGATATGTTTCTTCTGTGACCTGGAGACTTGACCTTAGTGCCCTGAAGAGTCACTGTGCGTCTGTCATACACAGACAGATATCTGACTGTCACTCCCCTCCCCCGCTTTCTCACACGGGCCCCCCAACCCCTTTGACAACACCTGTCTTGCATCGCTTTGCCAAAAGAAACATCACATCAAAAGAAACACAAAGAAATAAGGAAAATATAATATCAGAGCAGAGACGTCTTAACGTACAAAAAAAAAAAAAAAAAAAAAACTGAAAATGAAATGTGGGAAGTACAAAACTGGGTCGACAAACTGATTTACTTTGGTAGAACTTAACCGACGCCAGAGGATCACTTACATCAAGTACTTACCATCACAAGTAAAACTTAAAAGAGTTATGTGAGTCATGCTTAACCATCACACCATGCCGTTACGTTCCAACTACCCTTCACCTAAGAATAGTAATGTACAACCTCCACCACAGCATTAGCATACGCCAGCGGGTAACACAGCCACTACCCAACACATGTTAGTCTGATCCCCTTGTACTACCGTCTACCCATGACCCGCTGAATATAGCCACAAGTCCCTTAATCATCAACCCATAACTCATTTATAAACCCAAAAATATACCTCCAGGATCTGCCCTTAACGTAATACTTAACTACAGAGAAGTCCCTCAATTCTCAAGCCACAATCCATAAACAGTCCCAGATGTCCCTCACCATCTCTCTAGAACACTTTTTCCTCATCGTCCTGTGGCACTTGACCAACACCCAGACTATACACACTCTAGGGCCCCCCCCCGCACACATACACCACACACCCCACACCCCAACCACGCACGCTACACACACTCCTCTACCACTATCTACACACTCATGAACACACACTTGCACGTGTTTCTGTTGGCCCGTACGCACTCAGTCTCAGGCGAGATGTAAAGTACCGTGAAAATACAGGAATACGAGACTCTAAATACACAGGAGGGTGTTGATTTTTCGTCTGAGATGCGACAAATTCTATATACTTGTGTGGAGAAGCTGATCAACACAGACATTGGACAAACCATCTATCTACCTGCTCGGCTCAACACCCGCCATCTATCGCCCATCATTACTTATCTCTTTTTTTTTCCCCTCCTTAATAATTTACTTTAGACACTTCATCAAGCAAACTCCCACAAGGTATAAAAGTCTCGAAGCTGATAACAACATTGAGGTCGCGAACAAGATGAAAAATACTTGTTCGTTATCAGTTATTTATCTGAAGGATGTCTTCTTTCTGCATCCGGTCAAAAACTTTCTAATCATCTTCCAGAGGGGAAGGTAGGGTGTGGGGGCCCCGCACAGAAAAGCCCCCCCCCCCCCCCCACCTCCCTCACGGATCACAACAGCGCTTTCGAAAAAAAAATTCAACTCACGAATCGATCTATTCGTCGAAAAGAAATTCACGCCACGAACTCATTCGTCCAGAGAGAGAGAGAGAGAGAGAGAGAGAGAGAGAGAGAGAGAGAGAGAGAGAGAGAGGGGAGAGAGAGAGAGAGAGAGAGAGAGAGAGAGAGAGAGAGAGAGAGAGAGAGAGAGAGAGAGAGAGAGAGAGAGAGAGAGTCAGCCAGCCAGCTCACGGACGCATTCGTGCCGTCCACTGAGGAGCATTTCACATACGGCTGCGGGGACACGCACCCCGCACGTCGCCCCGCTCATTAAAACCGCGATGAGAAACGCACCCAAGACCGGGAAAGGTTAGCGCACCCTTCTCCTCCAACCTACACCGTGGCAAAAATAGTACTGGGGGGGGGGGGGGGGGAAAGGACAGAATGTCAGCCAGGAGGCGAAATGTCAGCCAGCAGCTCGCTATATTGGACCGTTACGCTATTTCTGACGTCTGTCCCAGGATATACAAACAACTGACTGATAGGTATGTTTCTTGTATCTCCCCGGATGATGATGTGATTATTGCACGAAAGTGCACTTGGGAACTTATCGTGTTTCACCTCCCCGTGGACTCATGGGAATATATATATATATATATATATATATATATATATATATATATATATATATATACATATATATATATATATATATATATATATATATATATATATATATATACAACACTTACGAAACACATCATCATTACCACGAACCCCAGACAGTTTATCACAATACTACAGCCAACTTGCTGACGGACGGACGGACGGACGGACGGACGGACTGTCTGTCCTTGTCTTGAGTCGCACCGACGATGAGGAAGTAGCAACATCGTGTTTCTTGAAACACATCACGCCATGTATGTATGTATGTACGTATGTATGTATATATGTATGTATGTATGTTTCTGTGTACTGACTACGGGGGGGGGGGGAGGAGAGGATGTTCTCGGGGTCAGGCAACACCTGTATGTAGGGGGGGGGGACGGGAGGGTGGTCCGTAACGACCCGCTGAGCACGTCGGTACGACCCTGTCAGCCAGGCCTTGAGCACGACCCGTCTAAGCAAGAGGGCGAGCGAACGACCCTGCGCGCACGGAAGTAGGATGAACTGAGAAAGTGTACGACCCTCCGTGTACGACCGGCACGACCCTCTCAGCACAACGGCACGACGGTGGACCACGACGACCCCTAACCCCTTGAGGAACGACGGGACGACCCGTCGAGCGACATGACGAGGACGAGGACGACAAGGGTACGACTCCAGCGTGAGACGAGGATGCGACTGATCACGGAGACAGACAGACAGACAGACAGACAAACAGACAGACAGACTCTCACGATAGCGATATAGTAAATACAAAACACGGGGCGGGCACCAAATACTGAACAAATCAAGAAATTCTTTAATAATTATCAAACCATCTAGAAATTCTAGGTCAGTTTTACCCACCCCCCCCCCCCCAAAAAAAAAATCATAGTGGGGTACTGGTATTTGAATAGATAAGAATGAAATATTCCGATTTGCAAATACAGCCGGGGGAAAAAAATGATTGAATTACCTTTGGATTATAATACATGCTGAATTACCTTTGGATTACAATATACAGTCTCACGTTTATTGTACTATGTAATCGGGGACTTACAATTATTGTCTTT
>NC_092266.1:31485756-31498256 GCF_036320965.1 Panulirus ornatus
GGGCGGGCTCAGCAGCGCGACCCCTCACATCGGCCACGTAAGCATGACGTCACCCCTGGCTCGATGCCAAGCCCCGCCGCCACCGCCAACACACACACACACACACACACACACACACACACACACACACACACACACACAGCCAGGAAGCTGGGCTGGCGGGGGCCTGCGATGGGGGGAGGGAGGGAGGGAGGGAGGGAGGGCGTTCTCTTTGGACAGAACTCGCTATGACATCGCATGCATGCAAACCCCTCGATACTGTACGTGTGTTATGTATGTATGTGTGTATGTATGTATGTATGGTGGCCGTGTGTGTGTGTGTGTGTGTGTGTGTGTGTGTGTGTGTGTGTGTGTGTGTGTGTGTGTGTTGCAGCAACACAACAGCTGTGGGTGACGAGGGATGTATGATCATATCATTACCCTCACTCCAACACGGGAAAGCTTTCCTCCTCCTCTTATCTCCCCTTCTCTCTCTCCCTCCCTCCCTCCCTTTCTCTCCCTCTCCCTACCTTCTCCCTCTGCCTCTCCTTCCCCACCCTTACTCGTCCAACACCTCCCTGACGAAGCCTACAGGAATAGCCAGCCAGCCTCTCCGTCTCGTTGACCAAGAGCAGAAAAATCCTGGTCAGAAAGACTCGCGCGCCACCACCACCAACCCGGCCTCCAGCAACCTCACACACCAATACCATCCTTCCACCACCACCACCACCACCACCAACACCACCAACACCAACACCACCACCACCATCACCACCATCACCAACACCATCAACACCACCATCACCACCAGTACCACCAACACAGCCACCACCAGCACCACCAACACAGCCACCAGTACGTTACCTCAGATTATAAAGCGAAGCTCCAACACCACCAACACCAACAAGAACAACAACACACATAGCCTGGGTAACAAAGAGGAGGTGGTCGCGTCAGAGATTTGAAAGACACGACTGAGATAACTCCTAGACTCGTATCATGGCAGACGGTCGTCACTTTGGGCCAATGATAACGACTTCAGGAACGAAGATACCACGAGGGGGAGGGGGAAGAGGGGGAGGGGGAAGAGGGGGAGAGGCAATGAGTTCCGTTGGCGGGGAGGGAGGGAGGGAGGGAGGGCTATACGTACACTAAAAGGAGGAGAAAAGGGGGGAGGAGGATCTAGGGGGGGGAGGGGGACGGGAAAGGTGTTGTGTCCAGGTTGGGTGTAGGAGGAGGTGGTGGGGGTGGGGGGGGGGATGACACAGGCCCACCATGACCTCACCCACGGGGTGGGCCGCCAGGCCAGGGGTAACCCCCCCCCCACCCCCACTCTCTTCCCCCCAACCCGCCCACCTCAGCAAAAACAAACCCCAACCCCCGCTCTCCCCCACCTCACCACCACCACCCTTGACGGTATTTATTTACTCTTCTTGCATCGTGGAAACGAGAGAGAGAGAGAGAGAGAGAGAGAGAGAGAGAGAGAGAGAGAGAGAGAGAGAGAGAGAGAGAGAGAGAGAGAGAATCATATTTGTTTGTATAAATGAGCAAATTTCAGCAAACCATCCCAGTTCGTCTCCACCACCACTCTCCCCTCCCCCGTTGCTACACCCCTCACCCACCTCTTCCCTTCCCTTCTCCCCCTTCCCACACAACCCCCGTTAATCACCCAAGAACCCCGTTAATCCACCCAATGGCTTCACCTTCAAAACAAACCCCCCCCAAAACCCCGCCCTCCAGCAACACCAAACCCCTTAACCTCATCCCCTCCAACATAAAACCCCGTAGCCTCACCCCGGAACCTCGCACCTCTCCAACACGATTGCCTACGAGACAAAAAATAGTTCCCCCCTCCCCCTCCAACACAAACCATTACACTCCAACACAACCACAACAACAATCACCACCTCACCCCCATCCCTCCTCCAACGCCCCCCACCCCAACCCCGCCAACACCCCTCCCTCTCCAACTCCTGACCTGTCATGTTGGGGAACACAGGTCTAAGCGAACACAACTTAAACATAGACGAAGCCACATCGGGAGGGGGGGGCTCTATGGCTCGGCCAGACAAAGGCGAGCAACTCACGTTCGGCTGTGCGCGGCGCGCCGGGGTGGGGGGGGGCACCCCAGACCCCCCCCCCAAGTCCACCCCTTCCCCCAACCCCCCTCCTCCTCCTCCTCCTGTATACTTGACGCCCGCGCCCTCTCCCCGCGCGCACACACACACACACACACACACATGTGCGTTCCCTGGCCCGCACATGTGTCACTACTGACAGGACAGTCCACATGTGCGCAGCCTCGCCCCCCCACACCCCCTATCTCTCCTCTCCCTCCTCCCTCGAACCAATCCATGTGTGTGTGTGTGTGTGTGTGTGTGTGTGTGTGTGTGTGTGTGTTACTCAATTGTTAAGAGACCGTATATATTTACAAATATGTATATATATATATATATATATATATATATATATATATATATATACACAATGCATAGAATCAAGAGGGACTCCTTCCCCAAGGGCGGCCGCCAGCTGACCCTCCACCACCACCACCACCAACAACAACAACAACAACATCAAGAACGAGGCTACCAATCCCAGCAAGCGCTAGCCGGCGAGCTTATAAACACGGGAGGAGGGGGTCCTAGTGGGCGGAGGGAGGAAGGGAGGGAGGGAGGCGGTAGAGAAGTGCTTGACGACGCCTTTTGAAGTACACACACACACACACACACACACACACACACACACGAATACAAGGAAGAACTAAAAGTTATTTCATCAACATTTCATCAAACACAACACCGCTCAAACTGAACCTAATAATCAAACGTGTTTGCAGCAACCTGGGTTTATCAGCGACTGACGCATTAAGTCATTTGGAATCAGTCAATACATCTTGGCCACACTGCCTAATCAATACAAACCCCTTATCTTACAGGTGTTCGTACTGTATTCTTATTGTATCTACTGTATTATTCGTTACATTTAACTTACCGCTCATTTTCAGTTCATTAATATTATTGTCAGTTACCATAACTATTATCATTATTATCATTACTATTATCATTATCTTTGTTATCATCAGTTCTTAAAACTATTATCATTATTATCATTAGTATTATCATTATCATTATTACTGTTATTATTATTCTAATTATTATTATTATTATCATTATTATCATTACTATCATTATTATTATTATCATCTGTTATTATCAGTTATTATCATTATTATTATCATTATTATTATTATCAATAATTATTATTATTGTTATTATTATTATTATTATTATTATTATTATTATTATTAGTCAGACACCACTAGGCCCAGGTTGTACTGTCTTGCTATAGTAACAAAAGTGCCACTTCTAGGCTGGTTGTGAGTCCCCCCCCAACCCACCCCTCCTCTCGCCCGACCCCAGATCAACTGAGCTGTTACTGCACGCGGGACGCACGCACCCTAACTACATGTTGGTCTTACTGCCCCCCCCCTGATGCACACGTCCCGCCCCCCCCCAACGTCCTTTGAACTCCAAGGCGGGTTCAATTCCTTGTAGCAAATGACGACAGCAAAAACAAAATAAAAAAAAACGCTCATGAATTCCAACGTCTATAATATCACACTGATCTAAAGCCGATCCCAACCATGAGTGACACGTTCGGCTCATCCGCATCCAGCCACTGAGAGAGAGAGAGAGAGAGAGAGAGAGAGAGAGAGAGAGAGAGAGAGAGAGAGAGAGAGAGAGAGAGAGAGAGAGGGGGGGAGTAGGGGAAAAAGGGCGTAAGTAATGAACCACACACGCGTGAGATGCTCATTAGTAAAACCACACACGTGACAGGCAATTAGGCAGAGATGCGTGAGTCACGCAAGTGTTACGACGACGTAATTAACCCGAAATGACCCCAGACGCATGATGGCAAACATCGCTGACGCACGAGGGGAGCGAAAGTGTGAGCTACGACAGATGTATGTATGGAGGGAGGGAGGGAGGGGGGGAGGAGGTAAGGCATGACCAAGGGGTCACTACCAAGGGCGTATGCAACGCGGATCCAAGACAACAGCTGTAAGGGAGCCGGGCGAAGCAGCTGCATGAGAGAGAGAGAGAGAGAGAGAGAGAGAGAGAGAGAGAGAGAGAGAGAGAGAGAGAGAGAGAGAGAGAGAGAGAGAGAGAGAGAGAGAGAGAGAGAGAGAGAGAGAGAGAGACTACAACAACAGCTGTATGAGGGAGAGATGAGGAGGAGGAGGAGGAGTCCAGATCTCACAGATGCATTACAATACTGAAAGACAACAATTCATAACAAGGTACAACCCCTGTGTTATATGAAGAGCAAGCAAGTGGTTGAAGCAATGTGACCATTACCCACGCGTCCGCATCAATGTAATTAGCGGCCCAAGAAAGGTCACCACGCCATTAATTACCAACACCGTGAAACAGTTACTAGCTAAAAACATGTTCGTGGGTTATTAGCACCTACAGGTGCTTGAAGCAGTGGTAATTAGTACCTACAGGCGAGAACGCTGATTATTAGCACCTACGTACGGATGAGGCAGGATAATTAGCATACACGTGTGCGTTAGACAGGGTCATTAGCAACTACAGGCACGTGTGATGAGTAATTAGCTACTGAAGGCATGCCAAACACAAGTTGTTAGCACCTACTAATGGGTTAGGATAATGACTACAGGTGTATGGAACACGGTAATTAACAAGTACAGATGTTCGAGACAGGTTCATTAACAAGTACAGGTGTGTGTGAGACGGTAATTTGCAGAAAACGGGTGCGTTAGTCAAGGTAATTAGCAACTACAGGTGTGTGAGACTGGACACTTAATTGCCGTGGGAGGGTAATTAGAGGGAAACTAATCATCAAGTACAGGAGAGTGAGATGGGGAAAATAAGAGATGACACGTGCGGGAAAGAGGGTAATTACCGAGTACAGGAGTGATTAAAGGATGATTAACCAAAAAATGCTAATTAAGCACTAGTTAGTTATCAAAAGGCTATTCACAACCATAGATGCGTGGTTATGGGTAATTAACAACCACAGGTACTCGAGAAAGGGTAATCGACAACTACAGGTGTTGAGTAAGAGGATTCAACAACCACAGGTGTTTACGTAAGGGTAATTCACAGCGAGAGGAGCATCAGAAAAAGTAATTAAAATCTGTGTCGGTACAGAGAAGAGCACTGATGAGTGACTGGGGGTAATTATCAACCACATGAGTATGGCTAAAAGTATAACCAGGGGGGGGAAGCAAGGGCAATTAACAGAGGAAGACACTTACAAAAGGGTAATTAAGGCCTATACATACAGGACGCAATACATGACCTGAATCTAAAATGATTAATGACCTATACCTATTAAGTCCATGACTAACGACCATTAGCGGGGTAATTATCTCTGGACAATCCTCGCCAGAACCATCGTTCTCCGGGCGGGTGAGCAAACGCCACCGTTACGGCCCCTGTTACGTCAAGGCGTCACCACGTCACACATACATACGAAGGAGTTTCATATACGTGTTACGAGGTCGGTCATTTAATGCACTAATACATCTACTGTCCTTACAATCTACTTTTACGAATACTATCATGATTATTATCACTCTTAATAACATGATAATAATCTTTTGCTTTTATCACTATAATAATAATCATTCTCGCCAATCATTACTAAAATTACCATTATCAGTTATCACGACTCGAATTCTTATCATCATCATTATCATTATAATCGTTACGTTGTATCACTACCTCATTATCATCATCATCATCACTATCATCATCATCACTATCATCATCATCACTATCATCATCATCACTATAAGCACCACGATCCATCGCTACTTATCTCTTATCTCCAGCGATAATCGCCCCCGGCGGCCGCTCCACCGGCTTCCCTGGTAACTAACTGCTTATCGGGCCGCGGCCTTTGTGGGTGGTGCCCCTGATACACCAGGCTGTTGGAGGCTGCTGCAGCCACCACCCCTCCTCCCTCCCTCCCTCCCTCCCACCTCCTCATCCTTCTTTACATAAGTACCTCTGACTCTGGGGCCGGAGGGGGGGGGGGCGTAGGGGGGACGCTCACTCAAGGGGCTACCTCTTGACTAAGGTCGGGAGAGAGAGAGAGAGAGAGAGAGAGAGAGAGAGAGAGAGAGAGAGAGAGAGAGAGAGAGAGAGAGAGAGAGAGAGAGAGCACGCACTCCAAGCTGAATTTCAATGCCTCGACCATCACCAAGAGTATGATTCGATTGGTCGGTAATTCCCTCCACTACGTCACCAGTAACCTCTCCCTGTTTACTTCCGTAATCAACTAGTCATCCTCCGGTCACTAATTAACGCCACTCATTAACTACACCTCTCAATTACATGATCTCTTCCTTAATTAATCTCAGTATCCTTTATAAAACGTATATTTTTTCCCATCGTACCGAGAGCTGTACGCGCGCGCGCCTCTCTCACACAACTGGTAAGGGGAACCTAATGTAAACATCTAGTTACAACTATTCTATCAGAATTAAGTCGAAAAAAAAAGATATATATCGGTCTGGAACAGATGGCCATCATAACGTCCAACATCCATGAACCATTCTGGCCACTATCATTCTCATAACATCCCATGAATTACTGAATTACTTGTATTTTTACCCCCCCCCCCCCATTCATGTACAATGGCTGCTGATCGGCCGGGGCAACATCCCCTCACACACGATCGGATCCTGTCTGTCTGTACTCGTAGACTAATTAGTTTCGAACCCTCTTCTCATCCGGCTACAGAGCAGGAAAAAAAAAAAATATATATATATATATATATATATATATATATATATATATATATATATATATATATATATATATATATAGTTTTTGTCACGTCATCATTACAGTAATACAAAAAAACAGGATCATACAGGAAATCCTCCAAGAAAAAGTGTTTTCGTATGTTCATGACACACAAAACAACCGCTCCAAAAGGTAGTTTTATGATTAAAAAAAAAAGAGGATAAATTAGGCGAAAACCTTAAATACATCAGCTGCAACGATACAGCTGCATATTATAATAAATCCAGGTAAAAAACGGTTAATAACAAGGTCAATAACTGTTAATCATACATGTTGACCTGTTTTCTAAAACATCTCATCTTGTTTTCTATCCACAGTCCGGCCACATCAAACTACCCGATAAGTAATCTAACAAGTTATATCGATGGATAATTATATCGGGATTCAAAATATCGGGAGACGGCGGTAGAAATCGGATGATCGGAAGTTCGGCCCACTAATCGGGATCCCGCCGATATTTCATTTTCTAATTTGGCGTCGCAGATATATGAATGCAATATAATAATAATAATAATAATAATAATAATAATAATAATAATAATAATAATGATAATAATAATAATAATAATAATAATAATAATAATAATGATAATAATAATAATAATAATAATAATAATAATAATAATGATAATAATAATAATAATAATAATAATAATAATAATAATAATAATAATAATATTACCAATACTTTTATTATTATTACTATCATCATTATTACTATTACCAATATTATCATTATAATTACTATTATTACTATCATTATTATTATTATTATTCTCATTATTACTACTATCATTATTATTAATAGTAGTATTAGTATTATTATTATTCTCATCATTATCATTATAATTATTATTATTATCACTATTATTATCATTATTATTATCATTATCATCATTATCGTCCTTTACATATTTCTTCAGAGTCAGGGGTCACAACACGCTGTCACAAACCCCTCCCACCCCAACGCACCCCTCCAACTCGTGACCCACTTGCGGGAGGAACGCTACATGCCGTTGCTGAGTATGTCAGTTCCCTTGCGCCTTCGTCAGTGTCCTCTCCCTCCCTCCTTCCCTTCCCTATCCCCGTCAGTGTTATGATAACAACAACAACAACCGCCAGTGTGTTCGAATCCCGATGGAACGCGTGCCTCACTCGCCTTCCCCGCGTCGTAGTGCGCACAAGGCGGAGAGCGTCTATACGCCTGACTCTTCCGGGAACAAGGGGATTATCGTTTGACACTTACGCAAGACGCGGTTAATCCGACGCACGACACGGGGTAATTATTATATAACCGGTCGTACGGATTATGGCGGGGAATCATCACGGGTCCTGGGGTGGTTTGGTAGGTCAAGGACGGTTGTTCAACAGGTCACATACCCTAATTCAACAGACCTTCCATCGTGTGTGTGTGTGTGTGTGTGTGTGTGTGTGTGTGTGTGTGTGTGTGTGTGTAAAACTGAAATACAAGAAGGGGGTGTTTCCAGCACCCCCCTCCCCCCGCTCCCACTCCTATTAATCGCTTTTAGAAAAAGATAAACCAAATTCTATAAAAAAAAAAAAACATAAAGCGTACATATGTATTTCTATATGTGAACTTTAGGTCACCTACTGCAGGTTCAAGTGTCCAGGTATCCATCCATGTATGTATGTACACACTGTGCTTGCGACGCTAGGAAAGGAGGGTGGGGGATGGTGGAGGACCACTACGTACATATGCATATGTGATCCACGTGTAGCGCAAGCGGAGGAAGCTTGCGAAGTGATATTTCCCTCACCGCTTCGGCCGCTCCGTGGGCGAAGAAGAAGAGCAGCGTAGCGGTCTTGGTACACCACTGGCCAGCTCCAAGTCTGTCCGACGCTACAAGGAATGGTTCTCATATCTCCCACTACAATATAACCCACAGATGACATGGAAATCGTGGACGTTCGTTGAGGTCATTCTCAAATCACCCAAGTTGAAGCGGGGGGTCGAATACGATGATCATCCGCTATAATTTCTCAAATACGAAACTGACTATTCGATCGCATCTTTATTCTATTTGTGGTGGAATTACACAATACACTGCTTAACAACGGGATTATCATACATCGTGAGTAGTCTCAGAATCGCATCCATTTTATCTTGCCTATATCAATGTATTAAACTGAGGCGCGAGTTAAGCCACTACTGGCCGGGGTCACGAAAATACGCTAATACATTGGCTCTTTACTTCTCATGAGGATTTTGAGGTACTTCCTCAAGACAGAGAGGAAGAAGATATTCACGTCTGTGCACGACATGACCCACATGCGCACCCGCCTATTTCTATACCTTCTCTATCTAACACCTTAGCACCAGAGTTAGGAGTTAGTATTACCTTCATCACAACACCCAAAAAAACAAACTTATTTCTATCAATCAAAAAGAAGTATTATGGATATACCTTACGCCTCTACTGACGTAGATAGGTTTGTTAATATAACTATAACACAATTATTCCTTTAGGGGAAAAAAAGTATATATATATATATATATATATATATATATATATATATATATATATATATATATATATATATATTGGGGTTTAAATAAATACGGAAATAAGCCAATATTTGTTAATGAAAACAGCAGCCGGCCACCACTTGAGGTTATATGTGTATGTGTGTATGTGTGTGTGTGTGTGTGTGTGTGTGTGTGTGTGTGTGTGTATCAAGCACATTGGGAAGTGGCTCTCACTTAAGTGGCCACAACGTACCGGTTAGCTGCCCATCTTCCTGCTGCTGCTGCTGCTGCTGGCTGGACGGGGAGGAGCGTGCCGCACAGCTGCTGTTGCTGCTGCTGTTACTGCCGCTGCTGTTGCTCATGGAGGTCGGCGGCTGCTGCTGCTGCTGCTGCTGTTGTTGCTGTTGGGCGGCACGCTGTAGCCCCGCCGCCGCCGCCGCTGCCGCAGCCGCCGCCGCCGACGACGACGACGTCCCCGAGGACTTGAGCTCTCGTCCGCCACCGGCACGGAGCGCCCCAGGACCCAGCCCTAACAGGGAAAGGCGGAAGCGGGCCGCAAACTCATTACCTACCCATCACAAGGGAGAGGAGGTTAGACATGGGAGGCCGGCCGGGGGAGGGTGCTATAATGGGGGCTTCTATTGCATGACGGTGTCTGTCTGTCTGTCTGTCTGTGTGTGTCTCTGGGTCGGTCTAATCTGTCTGTGCGACACCAAACGGGGCAACATTGAGACCCTCGTGTGTTGAATGATTTGATTAGTTTGAAGGAAAAAAAAAATAATAATGGGTTGTTGTTGTTGTTGTTGTTGTTGTTGTTGTGTGCTGTTTTTTTTTATTCTTATTCTTTATTTATTCTTTTTTTTATGGCGTCAAAGTCAGTGACGTAGCCATGAGAGCTGATGATGAGCAACGTGAACACAGCAGCGAGTCGTATAGCTTGCTATCTCAGGGGGGGGAGGTGGGGGGAGTGTTGTATACCCGTATTCACAGAGAGAGGAAATTATATATAGATATATATAGATATATATATATATACAGACACATATGGTGTGCGGTCTAACTTTTTAGCCGACACTAACAAATACCAGCACTGGGGAGGTGGGGGTGTCACAGAGAGTGAGGGGGGTTTTGGAGGAGGAGGAGGAGGAGGAGGAGGAGGGGGAACTGAGGGTAGGGGAGGACTGTTGGAGGGGGGGAGGGTGTTGAATGTCAGGACAGAATCGTTCATGACATTCCCGAACAATTCGGTCTGTGAATAATGGAAAATGGACCAGATAGATAGATTGTCAGGCACAACATTCATTATAGTGAACGAAGAAGAAAACGTGGCAGTGGGGGCGGGTCGCCTCGAGGACCTACCTGTAGGGGGTTTGGACGACCCGTCGAAGGACCAGACTCGGACGGGATGGTGTTTGGCCGCATCCTTGTAGTTGGGGCCGACAGGGGCGGCTGGCAAGGACTCTCCTCGCGTCAGAGGGGGCCTGTGCCCCTCCTCCAGCATGGCCCGCTTGGGCACGCTCCCCTCCGTGGGGCTCTGGGCGTCGTCTCGCTCGAAGGATCTCTTCTGGGCGGCGGAGCTTGAGGAAGATCCCGGAGCTCCCGGAGGGCGGGAGTGAGGGGGTGGCAGGGGCGGCGGGTGGCCGGTGAGGTGGGCGGGAGGCCTGACCAGCGACGGGGCGTGGGGGTCGTCCCTGTGGGCCAGGGCTGCGGAGAAGGCCATCATGTGGGGCCCCCGCTGCCGCACGTCCCCCGTGACGAAGGCGACGCCGGGGGGCGGCAGGGGCGACGGGTGACCGTGGGAGTGGGAGTGGGAGCTGGACTGGGAGTGTGACCCCGGTTCCATCTTGATGCCCCCCTCCATCTTGATGGGCCCGCCGTGGTGGGCGCCATTCTGCGCCTCCATGGGCACGCGTGGGTGAGGCTTGGCAGGCCCCTGGCGGTTCTCGTTGATGCCGTGGGCCCGCTTCATCTGCCGCGCCGTCTCTATCACCAGGTCGATCCTGTCCGCGCCCTCGTAGTTGACACAGCCGCGGCAGACGGGCTCGGAGAAGTCGTGGAGCATGGCCCACGGCATGCGGGGCAGGTCGCACAGGTAACAGTGCTGCCGCTGGCTCCGGTAGGAAGACATGATGGCTCCTCCTCTGGTCTCAGACAACATTCACCGCACACTTTGTTTTAAGAACCAAGAACCTTTTTTTTTTTTTCTCTTCACCACCACCAGCACCACCACCAGCACCACCACCACTCTCCAACACTACTAAGACACGACAGACGTTGGTGTGTATATTCATAAACAAAACAATATCACTTCGTAGAAATTATTTCTCTTTCTTTTATTTTCCACGTGGAGACAAAGGCCACTGTGTAATGTTGTCACTATTATCCAGTGCCTCTTGCGGGTCAGCCGCCAGCGGGCGGCCCCAGGACACACTGAGGCTCCGAGGGAGAGTACTCCTTCGTCGGTATGTCGTGGTACATTCCCCAGGAACGGACGCGCGAGAGAGAGAGACTATACAAGGGGGAGGACTGTCGCTGGTGGGGAGGAGGGAGGAGGAGGAGAAGAAGAGGACGACGACGATGATGATGATGATGACCAAGACTCTCTTTTTTTTTTCAGGGATCCGGGAGCATTATAGCCGCGTGCGTCCTGTGAGACGGGGTTCCTCAGACTGAGGGGCGGCCGCGTCTGGCTCACCCAGCCGCGAACATACACACGCACGCACGGTGACGTAGCAGTGACGTAGCCTCTACGCAGACTCCAGGCGACCGCGGGGTGGGCGGGCGGGCGGACGGGCGGCCCTGCCGACCAGCCAAGAGGCGACCCCAGCACCCAGCACGTTCCTCTTACACAACACCCCCCCACGCACCCCACAACCCCCATCCCCCCACAAACCTTCTTACCAACACACACACACACACACACACACACACACACACACACACACCATGGGAGCCCAACACATCCACCCACCCGTAAAAAATAACATATATATATATATATCACTCCACTGTTGGCCCCTGCAGCGCCCCCCCTCCCACCAGAGGGTGGTGCAGTAGTGTGAGTGATAGTGAGGGGAGGATATGTGGGCCAAGATGATAGGATGAGTGAGTGAGTGAGTGAGTGAGTGAGGATGAGGGAGTGAGTGAATGAGGGAGGCAGGTCGGTCGGTCGGTCGGAGCCTTGGCAT
>NC_092266.1:31503256-31548256 GCF_036320965.1 Panulirus ornatus
TCAAGGGCGCAAGAGAAACTCGCTTGTACACCCACCCAAATATAGGGGGTTGAAAGCTTCTCAGGTATGTGTGTGTGTGTGTGTGTGTGTGTGTGTGTGTGTGTGTGTGTGTGTGTGTTTACCTTATAGAGGTAGCATCTGTGTGGGTTCGCATCCTTTAAAATGCCAGTGCCGCCAAGCGCTGTACAGAACGATTATTTGCTTCCATCGATTGCAGCCTTTAAGACACACACACACACACACACACACACACACACACACACACACACACACCGCACCAGCTGTACATCACAGACAACCACCTGTGCGGTACGGCAGGTGCTGTTACACCGTAACCAGACTTGCACCGGCAGTGTTTTCCTCACACACACACACACACACACACACACACACACACACACACACACACACACACACCCCCGCGCTACACACCTTCGCCCGACCAGGTGTGTGGCAACAGGTGTTCTGGTCGTGGTGGCTGGCTGGATGACGGAGACGTGGGCTCTCACCCCCAGCTCCCCCCCCTCAAGCTCCCAAGTCTCGACCCTGAGCACCTGAATACAGCAACATATGGCCGACCTACCGAGCCACCAGTCCTCCTCCACCGTCCACGCTGGCGAAGCGAAGCCAAGTCGTCGTCCATCCCCCCCCCCCCTCCTACCACCCTCACACCCCTCTTTTTCTCCCCCCCTCCCACCACCACCACCACAGCCCACACGAACGGCCACATCCTAGCCACCTCAAGGCTTCTTCTCCCCCGTCCCCTCCCACCATCAACTCCTTGACCAGCTAGCTCTCTGCACACACCCCGCCACCACCACTACCTCCTCCTCCTCCCCTTCCTGTCTCCCCACCCTCCCCTTTACATCACCCTCCCACCAGCCTGCACCTAAAGGAAGGAGAAGGAGGAGGGAGGAGGGGAAAAAAAAAACTTGGGGGCCAACAGGTCGAGTCTGCGGTATTTTAAGACAGGCTGACCAAACCTGTTGGACATGTTAAGAGCAGAGCGCCAGGCATCTCGACGAGGGAGGGGGAGGGGGGTGTGGAGAACGTGGAGGAGAGGAGAGGGGAGGGAGGTGGAGTTTAGAGGAAGAGAGAGGCTAGTGGGTGGAGGGTGAGTGGTGGCGATAGGTGTTGGTGATAGTGACGAGGTATATATGGTGAGCACGGGTACTACGGACGGGAGGAGGGTGACAGTGGTGGTGGTGTACCTTGTCATGGGCGTCCGTCTGTGGTGAGGTGCGTGTGGTGGCGGCGTCCGTCTGTGGTGGGGTCCGTCTGTAGTGGTGTCCGTCTGTGGTGGCGTCCGTGTGTGGTGGCGTCCGTGTGTGGTGGCGTCCGTCTGTGGTGGCGTGTATGTGTGGTGGCGTCCGTCTGGGGTGGCGTCCGTCTGTAGTGGCGTCCGTCTGTGGTGGCGTCCGTCTGTGGTGGCGTCCGTCTGTGGTGGCGTGCGTGTGGTGGCAGCGTCCGTCTGTGGTGGCGTGTGTGTGTGTGGTGGCGTCCGTCTGTGGTGGTCACATGCGTCACTCCCACGTCACCACGACCCAGCAGCTACAACCTCCCTCCCCTGCACAGCCACAGCACAACGGACGCCCGACTCAATAGACAGATAGGTAACACGACAGTCGTATCAAGATGCACCCACTCTTCCCTCCCTCGTCCTTCGACTACAGAAGACGGGGGCGGTGTGTACTACACTCTGCCATGCCCCGCTGACACACACACACACACACACACACACACACACACACACACACACACACACAACCCTAGAATCAGGCAGTGGGAAGAGCCGGCATGCGATTCCCTACCTGAAGTATCGAGGGGAAATTCCCTTGGATAATACATCAAGGTATTTGTTATTTACATGTGGCACTGATGCCCCACCAACCTTCGGCAACCACTGGTGAATCCATCACAACCTTATACCATCACCCACCACGGCACGGCGCTGATGTATCACCCCTTACACTCAAAAACCTTCATCGAACGCTTCTGGCACTTACATGAGCTTTTCCGTGGAGTACTCTGGCAGTGCCCCGGGTCACGCCCTGCCAAGTGTTACCATACATACTGCACTTCTAAAACACACACACACACACACACACACACACACACACACACACACACACACACACACACACGTCTTAAATAACTTCATGTACTCGTGGGCGCCCGCTTCAAGCCACACCTGGCACCTGAAACACCTGCTCTAACAACAGGTGAAGCTAAACGCCAGGTATTCCTGAGGAAACAAGACATCATTTATAGCCACAGATTGTAACAAAAATACAAGATATTCCACACCCCAATACACCTGCACTGAGCACATGTGGCTCGAAATAGTACACCCTCTACGTGGCATTCTCTGGCAACGCTCTTGGCATTACCCACCGCTGTTACCCGGCCAACGCGTTGACTCTCCTCCAGGGTGTCATGTTTTCCCCTCTACGAGGCTTTGAGAGGACTCCACACACACACACACACACACACACACACACACACACACACACACACACACACCTCTACTTCCTCCTCCTCCTCCTCCTCAATCCAGCAACGCTAATCTGGGGGAGTGTGAGGGAGGGAGGGATGGGGTGTTGTTTGAGTCGGGAACGCGTTGGCGCGTCGGGCAACCGCTTACTTACGGAGACAGCCTCAACCTTAATGGGGGGGGGGGGACTACTATGGGCATGGGAGGAAGAAGATGGAGTGTAGGGCTACCTAGTAGAGAGAGAGAGAGAGAGAGAGAGAGAGAGAGAGAGAGAGAGAGAGAGAGAGAGAGAGATAACCGGAACCTCCTGGAGGAGGGGTCGGAGGGGGAGATGTGCTAACTCCCTCACGAGTCTGATGGAAGGCAAAGGTCAGTAAAAAAAAAAAAAGAAAAGAAAAATAAGATGAACTTCATCGTGTTGAGTCTCTGGCGGCAAGAAATTCAGTGTGGACGACATAATCTCACACCGCTGATGCGCGATACATTTTCCTTTTTTTTTTTTTCTCCCTTATCACTTCCACTGTTCCATCACTTACAATACCTGATTTAAAAGCAGCACGACCTGATTTACCTGCTCGCGGGACGTGTGTTTCTGACCATCTCTGATGAGATCCGACGAGCGAGGCTTCCTCTTCCCCTCCCCACCTAAACAACCTGGTTACTAGTTCTTAAAAGACCTTCTCTGAGCTACTCGCCTCTGTCCTCGCTGTGGCGTTCATCTGGTCTTTGAAGTCACTGAAATCCTCGCCAGGCAACTGATAGAGAAAAAAAAATAATAATAATGGTTGCTATGTTTCGCTGTCACGTCTGTCTGTTTGTCTGTCTGTCTGTCTGTCTGTCTGTTTGTCTGTCTGTCTGTCTGTCTGTCTGTCTGTCCGTCCGTCTGAATGTCTGTCTGTCCCAAACCACCTCAATCAGTCGTGCTCGCATCCATCGACGAGCTCACCCTCGTGACTCCTTCCTTCCGTTGTCCTCGTTTCAACGGATCTTCCGACGTCATCTCGGTCATCTGGGGTTATTTTCTTGTGGGGGGGGGGGGGGGGTGACGCGCACGCGCGTGCGTGGGGTCGGGTCGTTCCACTGCCCCGCGTGACATTCAACGAGATAGTCTACCCACCGGTCTACGTCGTCTGCAAGGAGAGCTCTCTGGTCGACGGGGGCTGATCTAATGCCCTTAAAGAATGCTGTCCATGATCGAGCAATGGCATGGAAAGCTTGGAGACTGCTATGTAGTCAAGATCCCCCCCCCCCCCTGACTGGACGAGGCAACCCCCCCTCACTGGACGAGGCAACCCCCCCTCACTGGACGAGGCAACCCCCTCACTGGACGAGGCAACCCCCCTCACTCGACGAGGCAACCCCCCTCACTCGACGAGGCAACCCCCTCACTGGACGAGGCAACCCCCCTCACTGGACGAGGCAACTCCCTCACTGGACGAGGCAACTCCCTCGCTGAGGCAACCACCCTCACTGGACGAGGCAACCCCCTCACTGGACGAGGCAACCCCCTCACTGGACGAGGCAACCCCCCCTCACTGGACGAGACAACCCCCCTCACTGGTAGCAGTTTTCGTGGACTCAAACTGCCCCTCAGGGAACCACGCACCTGAAGCATGGCATCGAGGCGTAATTTCCTCCTCACCTCACTGCTCTGACGGAGGATCCTTCAGCACCTCTTCCCTCAACATCCTTTGAAAGACAGACGCTGAGGAGGGCGCGCACCGTCTTCGATGAGGATCGAAACTGGCTTTTCTTGGCGTCGAAAATTTCATCGTCCTGAAACCGACATGTCATACCTCGTTCTTCTCGTAACACAAAGGAAAGCAGATCTGTGGACATCACCAACCTGAAGCTTCCTTGCCGCCTGGCCTTACGAGGAGTGGCTGGAGCACCTCGACATACGTGCCAGGATCTGAGATTCTTGTCTCCCTTGGCAGTACGTTCCCACGCCGCGGTTTGGTGCCGCTGCCCGGGGGAATTTCGCGCCCCTCGAGGCGAAGACGAATGTAATTTGAAGAATCTTGTGCTTCAGGGGATTCATGAAAAAAAAAAAAAAAGAATGGCAGAATGGCTAGATGGAGAGGTACATCCGCCTCGGTAATTCTACGAGCTGTGGTCTCGTGCTGGTGTCCCTCCGTCATTTGCTGACTAACTGGGTCTTGGTTAATCTGGCAAGACTGAGACAAAAAACACTGACCACCGCCGTTGCACCACCGCCGTTGCACCACCGCCGTTGGACTCTGTCTCCCGAACGCTGTCAATCCAGTGCTCTACCAGCCTGGGCCTTCCTTCCTTCCACACGACCCAAGAACAAAATCAAAAACCGTTTCTGATGCCTCTCGTAAACACCTTCGAAGTCTCCCTCTCCCTGGACTGCTGATGTGCTAGAAAGCCCCGGTGTGTAAGGCCCGGATCCACCTAGCAGCGGGTGCCTCAGAACCATGAGGTGCCGTCAAATGCCACTGGGGGAAAGAGTGACGTCTTCGAGTAAATACCTGGCACCCACGTACTCCATCTTCTACAGGAATATCCTACAAAACATCTTTAAACCTGAAGGCTTTTTCGTTAGGCAAATCGGCTGAGAGCAGTATGGACAAACTGGCGGGGAAAAAAAAAAGGAAAAACGCGCGCGCAAATCTATTCTTCTCAACCTGAGCTCAGCTGATCCGGTGTAAACATTGCCCTGCTCCTGAACCTCTTGGGTTGGTCAAGCCAGCAGCGGTCCGGTCGGTGCATGACGGCATCAGCCGTGCTCCAACACCTTCTTCAAGTTACATCATCGTCCTCAACGCTCACGACCCACCAAGCCTTTCCTATTTCTTCATTGCCTTTTATTTTCCGCTTATTTTCTCCTCCTTCTTCTTCTTCTCTGTCCTCAACTCTACTCATGTCATCATCCACCACAAGCTATGCTATCGTTGTGGGTGCTTCGAACCCGACCTTTGCTCCTTGATTGCTCTCTGTCTTACACACACACACACACACACACACACACACACACACACTGTCTACGTTCAACCCGGAGCCAGAGAACTTGTCGTGGGTCGTACCTGACAATTCATTTGATATATATATAAAAAGGGCAAGGTATGTCCACCAGATAAACACCAGACAGCCTCTAAGATATAATTGCACTTTACCTGGCGCCCCGCCATCACACAAAAAGTGGTCGGCCGGACGCGTTGCTAAACACCTGTCGCATATATATATATATATATATATATATATATATATATATATATATATATATATATATATATACCTGGTCGAGTCTTAAGTACCATCTTCGAGATTTTTCTTGGTCGTCGTGGGAGAAGGAACAGGTGAACATCGCTGTTCTTCCCGCCTTCTGTTCTGTACCCGACTTCTAAGAAGAACATTGCGGTCGCGTCGTCATCACACTCCCAAGTTATTCCCGCGCCTCAGGAGAACACACGACGAAGAACATACACCACCCCAGTGAATGGAAGAACTCCCTCATACCGTCGCCTTCCCCTCCACCGCCGTGCCAATGGAAACCATGTTCCAGGCAATGTAAACAATGTTCCAGGCAATGTAAACCATATTCCAGGTCATGTAAACCATGTTCCGGGCAATGCATACAAAGTTCCAGGTCATACAAACAATGTTCCAGGTCATGCAAATAATGTTCCAGGTCATGGAAACCATGTTCCAGGCAATGTAAACCATGTTCCAGGTCATGGAAACCATGTTCCAGGCAATGTAAACCATGTTCCAGGTCATGGAAACCATGTTCCAGGCAATGTAAACCATGTTGCAGGTCATTTTCTGCACTCAACTCAAGCCTGAAAATTAGAGTAATGACGAACAGCTACGCGCCAGCTAATCTGAGCAACAGCCAAGCTGGGGAGCAACATGATTCTCCTTCAGTGTCAGGTGGTGCACAGCGTCGCGAGGGCCCCCCCTTGCCCTATAATGAAGCCCGCCTTACCCTGCTCCGGCGTGAAGTGATGACTTGATGCTGGGGAAGCCCCATCAGCGGGGTCTCGGGGTTGCAAATATACATAATAATAATAATAATAATAATAATAATAATAATAATAATAATAATAATAATAATGATAATAATAATAATAATAATAATAATAATAATGAAAGGATTTGGGAGAGGCAAAGACAGAGGCGCAGTTGGGGAAAGTCTACCCCAAAAACAAATCTACCTTCCTCACTCCCTTAAGTCCTCCCAGAGTCGTAATAATCTACCCCAGTGACATTTCCTTTTCGCTGTTCTACGACACTCTACCACGTCCATATGTGGGATCCCTGCTGCTCGTACCCACCCAGGGGGGGGGGCGCATCACCCGTCGAGGTAATGACAGACCTAACCCCTGAGTACCCTCGCTGCGACCCTAGACCACCAACAGTACGACCCTCGGGCACCGACGGTACGACCCTTGGGCACCGACGGTACAACCCTTGGGCACCGACGGTACGACCCTCGGGCACCGACGGTACGACCCTTGGGCACCGACGGTACGACCCTCGGGCACCGACGGTACGACCCTTGAGCATCGACGGTACGACCCTTGGGCATCGATGGAGGGTCAGGTCAAGGGGACAGGCCTGCACTATATCCAAGGGTCGTAGCGCCGTGCTCAGGAGGCTACAAGTGGTGTGATTAGCATATATATATATATATATATATATATATATATATATATATATATATATATATATATATATATATATATGCTTCGTTAAAAATATAGCTTTTTTTTTCCTTTTTTACTTTTCGCCCTTCTTCACTCGTCTATTAAATGTCCCAGTAAATTTTGTCGTGTCTTTATTAGAGAGAGAGAGAGAGAGAGAGAGAGAGAGAGAGAGAGAGAGAGAGAGAGAGAGAGAGAGAGAGAGAGAAGAGAGAGAGAGACAGAGACAGAGAGAGAGAGAAAT
Source organism: Panulirus ornatus (assembly GCF_036320965.1). Lineage (NCBI taxonomy): Eukaryota > Metazoa > Arthropoda > Malacostraca > Decapoda > Palinuridae > Panulirus > Panulirus ornatus. The sequence continues at coordinate 31,510,665 of NC_092266.1, forward strand.
CCTCGAAACCCTCCCTATAAAACCCGCCCCCCTACCACCAGCGAAAGGGGCCCAAAAAACCTTTCCCGAAAAAAAGTAAAAAGGAAAAATACCCCTTTTTGTTTTCCCTTCCCCCCCCCTGTGTCACCCCACCCCCCTCCAAATTTGGGGACCACGGGGCCACCAAATGTAAAGGGAAAATTCACCTCGGGAAAAACTTTTTAAAAAATATTTTTTTTAATTCATCCCCCTTTTTTCCCTTCAACCCCCCAAAAGAGAGAGGGGGGGGAAGGAGGGGAGAAGAGAGAGAGAGGGGAGAGGGGGAAGAGGGGAGAGAGAAGGGGAGAGAGGGGAGGGTTAAAATAATGAAAAAAATTTGAGAGATGAAAGATTATCCGAAGAAGTGAATGAAGGTGGGGGAGGGGTGACGAATGAAGAGGGCAATTTTTTGGGGGCCCAGGGGGAGGGGAGTGGGGGGAAAGGGGGGAGAGTGGGGTTGGGGGGGGGGGGGGGGGGGGGGGGGTAAGAGAAAAAGGATGGGGGGAGGGAGTTGGGGGGGGGGGGTTTTGGTGAAGGAGGGGGGGAGAGGGGGGAGTGGGGGAGAAGGGAGGGAGGAGGAGGGGGGAAAAGGGGGGGGGGCCTGGTTTTTAAATTTTTTTGGGTTTTACCCCCTTTTGACCCAGAAACGCGGGGCCCACCACCCCCCAAAACCCCAAAAACACCACAAAAAACCCCCCCCACCCACCCCCACACACACACCAACACCTGGGACCCAGTTTTTTTTGCCCCCGTCACACACAAGCCCTTGAAAACCCTCCCCCCGGAAAAATCCCCATAAGGTTTAAACACTCTCCCCCCCCCCAAAACAAAACCCGGTTTTGGGGCCGCCCCCGGAGGGAAACCGCCCCGCCGGCCTCGGGAACCGCCCGGTTAACTCAACCCTTCCTCCCCCCCCTCCCCCCCCCCTTTTTTCCCTTTCCCCCGCCCCCAACCCCAATTTCCCGAAAAACCGCGACGGGGGTTTAACGGGGCAAAGGGGGCCCGGTTAAGCAAACCCGCCCCTTTCCCCCCCCTTTCTCCCCCCAAACTCCCCCCCCAACCCCCCTCCCCCCCCCCTTGCAACAGGGGCCCGGGAATGGGCCGGGGATCTGGTTAACAAAAACCCACCCCCAAACCTTTTCCCCCCCCCCCCCCTCCCGTCCGCCGGCAACAGGTAACGGAAACCCCGCCGTGAAGATACCCTTACTATTTCAGAAAAACAGGGGCCCAAACACAAATACATGGGTTAACAAAAAACCGAGAGAACAGTGGTGGGGTGGTGGGGTGTGTGGTGTGGTGTGGTTTTTTGTGTGTGTGTGGGGTGTTTTGTGGTGTGTGTGTGTGTGTTTTGTCTTTTTTCTGCCCGAAGCTTAATTTTCCAAAGCACTTATCCGGAGCCAACCAAAAGGGGGCCCATGCGTTTTTCTATAATGCGGGGAAAACCCATCGCTAAACAGCCCCGCAAATAGATGAACATTAATAGATTTTAACACCGCAAATTAAAAATTTAAAGCTTTGAATCAAACCCCCCCGAAAGCTATACATTAGCTTTATCGGATCTAACACAGTACAGCTATAGATTAGCTTTATCGGTTTTCCAAAACATTCAATAAACATTTTTTCTGTCTCTTTAGTTTCCCGAGAAAACCCAAATTCCCCGCCACTGCAATAACACTGTGCCCTCACTGCTTTTTTTTTATCTACCCCGCGTTTATTTCTATTCTCTCCCCTTTCTCCCCTCTCTCTCTCTCTCTTTTCCTCTTTTTCTCTCTCTCTCCCCTCTCCCCTCTTCCCCTTCTCTCTCTCTCCTTTTTCCCTTTCTCGCATTTTCAAAACCCAGTCCCCAAGGGGGGGGAAGGGGGCGTGACCCGGCGCTCCAAAAGGGGCGGTGCTAAATGTTGAACCCCCACACAAAACACACAAAACACACACCCCCACCCCACCCCACAAAACCCCCACACACACACACACACACCCCCCTAAAAACCAAAAAGGGAGAGATAAACCCACGTTTGGCACCCTGTTTCTATACTTTCCGGGCGGGAAAATTAAAGAGGGCAAAAATGGCACTAAAACCTCCGGGGTTAACCCTTTTTAAACCGATTTTAAACCCCCGTGAGTACGAGGCCCTTAAACCCTTTTGATTTACGCCCCATGAACCCCCAGGGTTTCCCGCCCAATAAAACCCCCTTAAAGTACGAAAAAGTAACCCCTTTTTAAAGGTACGACCATGGGGACCCCTTTTGATACGACCATGTTACTTTTTAAAAGAAACAAACCCCATGTTTTAAAAAAACCTTGATTTTCCCAAAGTAACCCCTTAAAGGAAGGGACCTTTTTTGGACGCCTTGAGAAAACGACCAGAAAACCCCTTGAGTAGGGGACCATGTAAAAAAACCTTGAGTAAGACCAGTAACCCCTTGATTTACAAAACCAAAGTAAAAACCCTTGATTTACAAACCATTGTAATAACACTTTGAGTCGACCTTTGTAATAACACCTTGGTAGGGCCCATTTTAAAAACACCTTAAAGAAAGCCCAAATTTTAATAACACCTTGAGTACGACCTTTTTTAAAGTCACCCTACTCAAAGGGTTAATTTTTTTTGTATTTAAAGGGGTTTTTTTAGACCTCGCGAAAAAAAGGGCCCAAACGTCCCACCCTCGTCACTTTAAACGCACCCCGGGGTTGAACCCCCCCAACCCCCCCCTTGGGGGTAACCACATCCCCCCCCACCCCCCCCCCCCCCCTCCTTCCCCCCCCCCTTGGGAGGCCCCCCCCCCCCCCCCCCGGGGGGTTTTTCCCCCCCCAAACGCCTTTTTTTTAAAGCCCACATTTAACGCGGGCCTTTAAAAACCCATCACGGGAAAGTGACTGACTATCCTCCCATGCACGAGGGAAAGAAAACCCCCTTGACATAAAACCGTACGGCCTTTGAGAACACGGCAGGGCCCTTTTTGGACACGACGGGAAACGACCTTTGAGCAGGGAGGGGTTACCTTTGAGCACGACGGAAAGGGCCCTTTTGACCCAACAGGGTATGCCCTTTGGGTATAAGGGCCTTGCGTGACGTAGGCCCGGGGTTAAAAAAGTCCCCAAAGGCCCCCATCCTCCTAGGGGGCCCTTTTACCCGTCGTGCTGAAAAAAAGTCGTACCGTCGTGTTCAAGATTTTCGTACCTTTCGTGTTCAAGGGTGCACGTGCACGTGACTAAATCATCCCCCAAAGAAAGGGCGGAGCGACCCTTGAGCATGACGTACGGCCTCTGAGAAACGACGGAAAGGGCCCTTTTGAGCCCGAGGGTACGCCTTTGAGCACGAGGAAAGGCCCTTTGACAGACGGTACGACCTATGAGAAACGAGGGTTATAAATTTTTGGGTATAAGGGCCTTTGGGGTGCGTAGGTCAGGTCAAAAAGTACCAGGCCCACCCAACCTAGGGGGGGCCTTTCCCGTCGGGTGAAGAGTCGTCCCTTTCGTTTTTAAGAGTCGAAACCGTCGTGTTAAAGGGTGGGGCCACCGTCGTGCTCAAGGCTTTTCCCGTCGTTTTTCGCGGGGGGGGGAACCCCAAAACTTACCAGACGTCAAAAAAACGCAAAAGGGGAAAAAAATAAAAAAAAAAAGACACGTCATGTGCCCTCGTGGACCCCTGTCTCCACTTGTCTTGGATGTGGGTTTGGCCTCACTATAACCACCAAGGAAAGAAGAAAAAAAAGAGGAAGGAAAAGAGAGATAGGAAAAAGAGAGAAAGAGGAGAAAGGGAATTAGGAAGTGAACGAGAGAATACCAAGAAAGAAAGAAAGGCTAAAGAAGAATCTATTAAATCAAGAGAAAATAGAAACAATCAATAAAACTTAATAATAATATATATATATATATATATAAGATATAATATATATACTATATATATTTTTATATATATATAATTAGAACACACACTAATTACAGTTTATCCGAACGGCCTTTACAGGAGCTTCATCTCTCTCCTCTCCTCTTTCTCTCTCTACCTTCCTCTCTCTCTCTCTCTCTCTCTCTCTCTCTTCTCTCTCTCTCTCTCTCTCTCCTCTCTCTCTCTCTCTCTCATCCGGACACGCAGATGAGAGAGAAGGCCGGTTCACGGACGAGTATTGACTCCTTCATCTTGTCAGGCCAACTGTAGTAACATGACAACCAAACCGGTCTGTTCCCTCCTCGTCATCGGGGGGGGTCGGAGGGGGAAATTGCCGACTTTTCCCCCCTCGAAATAAATGGGCGGTTGTCTCTTTCACCTCAGCCCCCCAACATCCGGCCACTGCAAGAACAAAAAACCCACCCCAAAAAACACACCCCACACACACCCACACACAGAAGGGGCCCGGGAAACGCTGGGGCCGCCCAACCCAGTTTCGGAACCAAAAGAAATTTGGGGGCCCAAAATTTGGGGTGAGAAAAAATTTTTGGCCGAAAATTGGGTTGAGAAAAATTGGGTGGAAAGCACACAATGCGGGGGGGGGGGGGGAGGGGGGGGGGGGGGTGGGGGGGGGGGGCGTCTCACAACAAGGGAAGGGAAAGGGGCACGGGCCGGGGGGGGGGGGGGGTCAACACTTGGGGACGGTACATAAGTTTTAGTAAAAAGTAAGGGGGGAGGGGGGGGGGGGGGGGAGGGGGGAGTTGTCAAAGGGTTTTTAAAGTTTTTTAGGGCAAGTTTTGTAAGCTCCGCCTTAAAGGGATGTACGAATTACCTTACACAAAAAAAAACCCTGGGCGAATTTTACATAAAACAAAGTTTCTTTACACAAACCCAAATGTCCACCCCCACACACACACAACACAACACACACATACACACACTGACACAGAAAAATACCAAGGGTAGTTTTACACCCCTTTACACCCAATTTTAATGTATTTACACACACAATTTTCACCAAATTTAAAAGGAACAATCGTGCATGGTCGGGCTGTTTAAAAAACTCAGCACACGTCGTAAAAGTGGGGTAAATTGGGGTTACGATCGGACGGGCAAAGGCGGGGTGAAAAAAAAACACCTGGCATTGCATTGACTTACACGGGGGGGAAGGGGGGAAGGGGGGAAGGGGGGGTTTTTAAAAAAACATTTTTCGAAGCAATTTTTGTAAAGCGCTCACAGGTCATGCCGGAAAAAATGGGGGTGTGCAACTTTAAAACGCCCAGAGGACTTGACAAGGGCGGGGGGGTCTGCTCGCGTCGATGCACTGACGTAAACACAGAGCGAGGGGCGATTAAAAAACCCCACACACCAAAAACCCCACACACACACCCCACCCCCACACCCCACAAAAACACACACACACAAAGTTTGCAGGTTTCCAGTTCCTTTGGGAGAGTTGATCGCCGACGGCTTGTTTGCGCCCCCAGGCACGCACGCACGCACCCCCCATGAAAGGCAAAGTCACGGGATCAAGACTTGGGGCCGGGGGCCCGGAGCAGCTGCTGCTGTACTGTTTACGTGTTCAGGGAGGAGGGGGGGGAGGGGGCGGGGAAATTAACTAAAATTTTTGACAGGAGAAGGCCTCACACTTGCTCCAGGGGGAACCAACCAGGGCTCCAGGCCCCCTCCAGGTAAAAACCAAAAAAGGGGGTCCAGGGCCCCCTCCAGGTAACCCCCGGGCTCCAGGCCCCCTCCAGGTAACCGCCAGGGGGTAGCCTCCCCCAGGTAACCAGCCCCGGGCTCCAGCCTCCTCCAGGTAACCAGCCAGGGTCCGGGGGCCTCCAGGTAAACCCGCCGGGCTCCCGCCCCTCCCGGTTTAAACCAGCCGGGCCTCCAGCCTCCCCCAAAGGTAACCAGCCAGGGGCCCAGGCTGCCACAACACAACCCCCAAAAAGATTCAAACCAAAAGTTTTCTGTCGCCCTTTTCAATTCTTTTTTTTAAAACTTTTTTTTTTTTTTTTTTAAAAATATCCAACGTAAAGGAATTTCCCCTTCGGGGGGGGTTCTCTGGATTGTTTATTTTTTATAAAATATTTTTATATATATTATATATAAAAATATATTTTTTTAAAATTATTTTAAAATTAAAATATATATTTTTTTTTTTTTTCTTTTTTTTTCATACTATTCGCCTTTTCCCCGTTTTGCGGGGTTTAAGCTTTTAAAAGAAAGGGGGAGGGGCCCCTTTGGGGGAAATACCCTCTTTTTGGCCCCCCTTCTCTGTTCCTTCTTTTGGAAAATTTTAAAAAAAAAAAAATGGAGGGGGGATTTCCAGCCCCCCGCTCCCTTTCCCCTTTTTATTTCCCCCTTCTACGACATGCAGGGAATACGTGGGAAGTTTTTTCTTTCCCCCCTATAATATTTTTCTATTTATTCATTAAATTTTTTAAAAAAAAAAACCCCCTTTTCCCCCACCTCTGTGATAAGCGGGGGTCAAAGAGACGACAAACTGGCCTACGAAAAAAAAAAAAACGATCAAAAAAAAATTCCCGCCTGTCTCTATTTTCTGCCCCATGTTTTGTTTAAGAGATAAATACGGAGGAGAGGATTGAAAGGAGCTTCCCCCACTATCAGCCCCCCCCTCGCCCCCCCCAAATTTCATCTACTCCCCGGGCTGGAGATCAGGGGGGGATAGGCCTGGTTTCTTCCCTATCCCCAAGGATGGGAAATCCTATCTTTCCTTCGCGTTTTCTGGGGGGTCTGTTTTCTACCCCCCCGGGTCTATCCCCCCATTTTTCCCCTCCCCTGGCTTTTTCGTGGGGAGTGGGTTTCCCCTCAACAAACTCTCGCACCCTACAATTTCCACCCCCCCAAATTTCATTTCAATTTTTTGGACATTGCTTGCTTTTGCCAACACACACACACACACACACCACCCCTCATTAACCAAATCGCCTTTGCTTTATCGAGAATTCAAGAAAAGCTTTCCGAGCTTTGTGCTTGCCCCAGCAACCCCCCAAACTCCACTTTCCCTTAATATTTTGTGTGGTGTGTGTGTGTGAGTTTTGTTTGTGTGTGTGGGGGGTGTGTGTGTGTTGTGTGTGAAAAAATTTAAAAGGGTTTCCAATACTCATTGGAAAAACGAAAAAACCGCTGTTCCAGGGAGGGGGGAAAAATTCGTTGCTTCCGGGGGAAAAATTTTTGGGTTGGGAATTCGTTCCCTTCCCAGGAAAATAAAGGGTTCGTTGCTTTCAGGAAAATAAAGGAATTCGTTGCTTTAGGAAAGAAGAATTCTTTTTGTTTCAGGAAAATGAGGAATTCTTTTTGCCTTCAGGAAAATAAAGAATTCTTTTGCTTTGGGAAAAATTTGAAGAATTCGTTGCTTCCAGGAAAATGGGGGAATTCGGTGGTTTTCCAGGAAAAAATTGGAGGAATTCGTGGTTTCCCGGGAAAAATTTAAGGAATTCGTTGTTTTCCGGGAAAAATGAAGAATTCTTTTTGTTCCCCGGGGAAAATGGGGAAATTCGTTGTTCCCGGGAAAAATGAGGAATTCTTTTTGGCTTCCAGGACAAGTAAATGATTCATTCCTTCCGGGAAAATAAATGCACGTTGCTCCCCGGGAAATGGACGAAGGCTTTGGCTTTTCTGGGGATTTGAAAAAAAAATTTTACCTAAGCTTGGGGGGGGTTTAAATTCAGGAAAAGGGGAATAATTTTGGGGGGGGGGTTAAAGGGGGCCAATTAATGAGAGGGGGAGAGGGAAAAAGGGGAGAAAAGGATTGGGGGAGGGGAGGGGGAAAAGGGGGGAGGGAAAAGGGGGGCGGGAGGGGGTGAGGAAAAAAAGGGGGGGGAGGGGGAGGGGAACCGGGGGGGGAAGGAGGGGGGGAAAAAGGGGTAGAGAATTTGGGGGGGGTAAATGACTTGGGGGAAGGGGGGGGGCCTTTTTTTCCGGCCATCATTCTTTTTCCCTTTTTGGCCTGCCTGACTTCTGGGGAAAGCCCCCTCACAAACCTTTAAAAAAAGGTCACACCGGGCGGAGTTTCGGGTTTCAGGTCGGTAAATTTACTGGGGTTTGGGGTTTTGTCGACTCACCCCCGTGGAAGCCTTTGGCCCCGGGGTTTGGGTTGGGCCCTTGGGACAAACGGGCGTGGCCCTTAGGTTTGATGGCCGGCCCTTAAACCCCCCCTTTGACGGGGTAGTCATTTCGTTTGGTCAAACCCCGGAAGGAAAAAGGGGGAAACGCTATTGACACCATCCCCCAAGGGACTCGCCCGCCCCCGTGTGGGCCGTCTTTTCCCCCCAAAAAGGGGGTTTCAATCTCCCGGGACCCCCAGGGGGGGGGGAGGAGGAGCAGACTTTAAAGGGCCGCATTGGACACACTCAAGACGTGAGGTTCAAAAGGCAAAGGGGGTCACCTGAAGGAAAAAGGGGGGCTAGCGCTGCTTCCCCCAGACCTACCTGGGGGAAAAAACATGGAGGAAAAAAAAATTTTTTAGAGTCGTTTTTTTCAAAATTGAAAAAAAAAAAAAAAACGCCCCGTTCGTTTCTATGCAAAAAACACGCGCATTTCGCAGTGCAAAACCAACGTTTTATTTACGTTATGTTTTTTTTTCAAGAAGATGGGAAAATCTCCCACCCCCCGAACGACCCCAATCCTCCATTAAACCCCCCGGGAAACCCGGGGGGTTTTAAACCCCCCTTTATACAAAAGGGATAATTTTTCCCGCAACAACACCACACCAAAACCCCCACACACACCAACACCACAAAAAATTCCTTTGCAAAAATTTAAAAATGGATACACCAAGGTTTTGTCCAACCCCAAAAAAATTATGGTTTTATTCCCAAAAAATTTTTTTTCAAACTATCTTACACATAGGAGGGAAAAAAAAAAATTGGGGCCCCCCCTGGGTTTGTTACACTGGGGAATGTTTAAAATATCTCTGGGGGGATTTAAGGGAAATAAATGGGAGCCGGAGAAGATAACACCGTACGACGACCTGATTTTAAAACGGTAGTTTTTTCAGTAAGTCTGGGGGGGGCCCCCAACCCCTTAATTTTTTATTTATATTAATTAAATATATAATTATATATATTAAAATAAAATTATTTATATTTTATATATATATATTTATAAATTTTCCCGGGGGGTTGGGGAGAGAGAATAAATTCCCACCCCTATTCCCCTGGTTTTCGTAAAAAAGGCGACTAAAAAAGGGGGGGAGCTGGGGGGGTGGAAATCCTCCCCTCTCGTTTTTTTTTTTTTTTTAATTTTCCAAAAAAAAGGGGAAAAGAGAAGGGGGGGAAAGGGGTGGGGTGTTCCCTCGAGGGCCCCCCCCCAGTCCTCCCGTTTTTTAACGCTAACCCTTTGATGCGGGAAAAAAGGCCCAATTTGTTTGAAAAAAAAAAAAAAAAAAAAAAAAAAAAAAAAAAAAAAAAAAAAAAAAAAATATTTTTATATATATAAATATATTTTATATATTTTATTTTTATATAATTTTTTATAATTTTTTTATATATTACAATTTTTTTTTGACTTTAAAAAAATGATCCCTTTCCCAATTTTGAAAGAAGCGCCCTTTTCCCCCCTTTGGGGGGGGGGGGGGGGAGGGGGGGAGGAGGAGGAGGGGGGGGGAGGGAAAAGGGGGTTTTGGTGGTTTGGGCCTTTTTGACGTCCTCAAAACGTCAATCAAGGCTCCCCCCCCACTCCATTACCCCCCCTTTTTGGGCGTCATCACCACGTCACACGGAGGTTTCGGGACCCCTCAATTTGGGCCTTTCATCGCCGTTTTCCATTTATAACAGAAGCGTTTCCTTGCGTTTTTTACGTTATCAAACCCTTTTTAAAAAGGAGAAAATAGTTTATAAAAAATTTTAAAAAAATTAAAATCCCAAAAAAAACCACCCCTCCCAAAAAAACAATCATCCATTTTTAAACCACCATCCAATAAACCCCAAAAGGTTAGGTTTAAAAGGGTTTTGGGTTAATGTCCCTAAGGAATTTTTTGGGAAAAAAATTTAAATTTCCTGTTTTTTTTGAATTATTTTAAAATTTAAACCCTTTCTGGAAAAACCCCAGTGTAACTTTGGGGCCTGGGTCAAGCTCAGGCCCCCAGAGGGGTGACCTAAACCCCCCCCCCAACCCCCCCACCCAAAAAGTGACCCAGTTTGACCTCGTTGACTGTGGGGGGAAAGAAAAGGGCCCCCGGGGTTTTTCCCCGGAAGGGTTTTCGTTTCGCTTTCCCCCCCGTACTAGCCAAATTTAAAGCCCCCGTGGGGTTCCCCTTTTTCCCAAACCACGCTTGATTCCGGCCCCGACCTCCCTGACCCCCAGGTGACCCCCGTGCCTTTTTCCCCCCCAGCTTGGGGGAAACAGTCCCAAACCCGAAAAAACCAAACACGTCCCTTTCTTAACCCCCTCCCCCTCCCTCCCCAGCTTTTGGTGGCCAGCCCCCCACCCTCAATTAACTTTCCCCCCCTCCCCCGTCCCCCTAAGGGGGATTGGGTGGCGCGAGGGGCGCCCCCCCACCAAACGCGCGAACGGTTTACGCCCTCCTTTTTCCGGCCCCCCCCTCCCCCCCCCCCCCCCCCCCTTTATCCCCACGACCAAGGATCCAAGGCCAAATCAGGTATCAGGGTCCCAAATCCAGTGGGGGGGGGAAAAAAGAAAGAAGAAGGGGAAAAAAGAAGAAGAAGAAAGAAGAAAAAAGAAGAAGAAAAAAAGAAAAAAAGAAAAAGGAAAAGGAAAGGGAGGAGGAGGGGGGAGGGGGGGAGGAGGAGGAGGAGTGGGCTTCCGATTTCCCCTGATTCAAATTTTCCTGTATATCTATTTCTATCTATCTGTCTGTCAGTCTGTCTTTTTGTGAAAAATACAAAATTTTCATAGGTGGAACACACGCACAAAAAAACCAAAAATTTTTTTTTTTGTGGGTTTTTAACAAAGGGGGGGCCCCCAGCCCAACCCAGACGGGGGGAAAAGTGATCCCCCCGTCACCCCCCCGGGTGAAAAATGTGAGGTCCCCCGGGCGAAACTTTTCCCCAACCCCACCCATCTTTAAAACCTATCTTTACTTACCTATTTTTTACTTACCCTTTTTTCCCTTTTTTTTTCCCCCCCCCCCCCCAAACCTTACTTATCTCCCCCCCCCCCAGTTTTATTTACTTTCCCCCTGCCTTACTATTTTTCCCCTTTCCCTCATTCCCCTTTCCCCCCTCCCAGCCCTGATTATCTCCCCAGACTTAACCCATCCCCCTTTTCCCCCCCTTTTCATTTCCACCCTTAACCCCCCTTTTCTCCTCTAACTATCCTTCCCCCCACACCTAAATTCCCTCCCCTTTCCCCTTTACCTTTTAACCTTTTCCCCAATTTTTCCATACTCCCCCCCCCTTCATAAACCATCTTTCCCCTTCCCCTAAACCCCTTTTCCCCCCCCCCCTACCCCTTCTTTCCCCCCACTATGACAGTGCACAAATCACATTTACACAGTGCGATGTTGAAAGGCAACAGAGGCTTTTCAAACGTGCCCCCCCCCTTACCTTTTTTAATTACAATTTGCGACACCCGAACATAATTAAATTCTATACCAGGTACCGAGCCGTGAAACCCCCAGAAATATATATTATTTTATTTTTATTTTATATTTATATATATTTTTTTTTATATATATATAATATATACATTTGATTATTGGATTTAAAACTATTCATATACAGGTCTAAATTCAATATTTATTCATGAATTAAATCCACAAATTTGGGTTTTTTATTAAATGGCCGGGGTGGGGGGTGGGGGGGGATGCTGGGGCCAAAAGGCAAAAAATGGCGCATCTGGCAACTTCCAGGGCGACAACAAAGAAAATGAAAGTTTTTGTATTGACAAAACAGAAGCGGTTCCAAAACCCTTCATGAGGGATGCCATCTTATTTTTTCCTTTCTAAGACTGAAGACGGTGCTTCTGTTTCCCACCGATCCCATTCCCCTTTCCCTTTTTCCTTCCTTCCTTCCTTCCTTTTCCCTTTTGGGAAAACTACCTTTTCCCACGGCCAATTTCCAAATTCCTTTAAAACCCCCGGAAACCCTGTGAGACCCTTTTTTTGGCCCCCCCCCCCCGGGCCACCCCCCCTCCACTACCAGGGGCCCATTCCTTTCTTTCTACCTTTTCCCCATGGGAAACTAACTTTCCCCCCGGGTTAAAATTTTCCAACCCCTGTGGTGGTTTTGTGAGTGGTTTGTTTAAAGGGGAAAGGGGGGGGGGGGGTTTTTTGGGGGGGGCGGCGGCGGGGGGGGGCCCCCCCCCCTCCTCCAAAAGTGGGGGTTTGGGGATGTTGGGGGGGGAAAGGGGGGGAAAGGGGGGTTTGCGTGTGGAGGGGGGGGGGAGGGAGAGTTGTCAAAGATTTGTAAGTGTTTAGTGCAAGTTCGTAAGCTCCGCCTTGAAGGTATGTACGAATTACCATTACACACAAACACGTGGGCAGATGTACATACACAAAGTTACATTTACACAAACAAGTGTCCACACACACACACACACACACACACACACACACACACACACACACACACACACACACACACACATACACACACTGACACAGAAGCTACACAGGGTAGTATACACATTTACACCCAATTAACTGTATTTACACACACAATTACACCAACTCAAGGCAACACTCGTGCATGGTCGGGCTGTTCTAAACACTCAGCACACGTCGTAAAAGTGGTAAATGGACTTACGAACGGACTGACAAAGGCGAGTGAACAAACACCTGGCAGAGCATAGACTTACACGGAGGGGGGGGATAAAAGACATTTACGAAGCACTTGTGTAAAGCGCTCACAGGTCATGCCGAGAAAGTGCGTGTGCACACTTACACGCCCAGATGGACTTGCACAAGGGCGGGCAGGGTCTGCTCGCGTCGATGCACTCGACGTAAACACAGAGCGAGGGCGATTACACACACACACACACACACACACACACACACACACACACACAAAGTCGCAGGTTTCCAGTTCCTGGAAGAGTTGATCGCCGACGGCTCTGTCGCGCCCACAGGCACGCACGCACGCACGCCATGACAGCAAAGTCACGGGATCAAGACTAGAGCCGGGGACCACGGAGCAGCTGCTGCTGCTACTGTGACGTGTTCCGGGAGCGAGGGAGGGAGGGAGGGAGCGAGGGAAATTAACTAACTTTTAGACAGGAGAGCCTCACACTAGCTCCAGGTAACCAACCAGGGCTCCAGGCTCCTCCAGGTAACCAACCAGGGCTCCAGGCTCCTCCAGGTAACCAACCAGGGCTCCAGGCTCTTCCAGGTAACCAGCCAGGGCTCCAGGCTCCTCCAGGTAACCAACCAGGGCTCCAGCCTCCTCCAGGTAACCAGCCAGGGCTCCAGCCTCCTCCAGGTAACCAGCCAGGGCTCCAGGCTGCCACAACACAAGCCCCAAAAAGATTCAAACCACAGCATCTGTCGACCTTCAATTCTTTCTTCAACTTCTTTTTTTTATTTAAACAATATCCAACGTGAAGGAATTCCTTTGCCGTCTCTGGATTGTTTATATATATATATATATATATATATATATATATATATATATATATATATTATATATATATATTATTTTTTTTTTCTTTTTTTTCATACTATTCGCCATTTCCCGCATTAGCGAGGTAGCGTTAAGAACAGAGGACTGGGCCTTTGAGGGAATATCCTCATATGGCCCCCTTCTCTGTTCCTTCTTTTGGAAAATTTAAAAAAAAATGAGAGGGGAGGATTTCCAGCCCCCCGCTCCCTTCCCTTTTAGTCGCCTTCTACGACATGCAGGGAATACGTGGGAAGTATTCTTTCTCCCCTATATATATTTATCTATTTATTCACTTATATATATAAATACTCCCTTTCCCACCTCTGTGATACAGCGGCGTCTAGAGACAGACGACTGAGCCTACGAAAGAAAAAAAAACGATCAAAAGAATCTCCTCGCCTGTCTCTATTTTCTGCTCCTAGTTTTGATAAGAGATAATACGAGAGGAGAGGACTTACAGGAGCATCTCACTATCACGCCCCTCCCTCCCACCACATGATCATCTGCTACACGCTGGAGATCAGCGGGGGATAGGCCTGGTTTCTTCCCTATCCCCAAGGATAGTATCCCATCATTTCCTTCGACAGCTGTACTGGAGGGTCTGTATTCTATCCCCCTGTCTATCCCATCTATTCCCCCGCCTGGCTCTCGTGAGAGTGAGTTTCACCACACACACAACTCTCGCACCCTACAATTTCCACCCCCCGAAATCTATTTCAACTTTGGACATTGCTTGCATGCCAACACACACACACACACACACACACACATAACCACTCGCCTTTGCTTTATCGAGCAATCAAGCAAGCTTTCCGAGCTTTGTGCTTGCCCCAGCAACCCACCAAACTCCACTTTACCTTAATATGTGTGTGTGTGTGTGAGTGTGTGTGTGTGTGTGTGTGTGTGTGTGTGTGTGTGTGTGTAAAAACTGGTCAATACTCCGATTGGAAAACGAATAACTCGCTGTTCACAGGAGAGTGGAAAATTCGTTGCTTCCAGGAAAATGAGGAATTCGTTGCCTTCAGGAAAATGAAGAATTCGTTGCTTTCAGGAAAATGAAGAATTCGTTGCTTTCAGGAAAATGAAGAATTCGTTGCTTTCAGGAAAATGAGGAATTCGTTGCCTTCAGGAAAATGAAGAATTCGTTGCTTTCAGGAAAATGAAGAATTCGTTGCTTCCAGGAAAATGAGGAATTCGTGGCTTCCAGGAAAATGAGGAATTCGTGGCTTCCAGGAAAATGAAGAATTCGTTGCTTCCAGGAAAATGAAGAATTCGTTGCTTCCAGGAAAATGAGGAATTCGTTGCTTCCAGGAAAATGAGGAATTCGTTGCTTCCAGGACAAGTAAATGATTCATTCCTTCCAGGAAAATAAATAGCACGTTGCTCCCTGGAAATGGACGAAGGCGTTGCTTTCTCGAATGGAAAGTTACAACAGCTGCGTTACTTCATGGAAAATGCACAAATTGTTGATGCCATATATGAGAGAGAGAGAGAGAGAGAGAGAGAGAGAGAGAGAGAGAGAGAGAGAGAGAGAGAGAGAGAGAGAGAGAGAGAGTGTAAAGACCTTGAAGCCATCGCATTCTCTTATCTCCTTTTTGGCCTGCCTGACTTCTAGGAATGCGCCCTCACGAACCATTAAGTCACACCGGGCGAGATCAGGTCAGGTCAGGTCAATACTGCGGATGGCTAGTCGACTCACTCCCGTGGAAGCCCTTGGACGCGAGGTTGTGGCCCTTAGGGACGACAGCGTGGCCCTTAGGTATGATGGCCAGGCCCTCTAAACCCAGCCCTTTGACAGGTAGTCAGTCGTCTGGTCAAACGCCGAAGGAGAAAGGACGCTAATGACACCATCACCAAGACTCGACCCGTCCGTCGTCGCCGTCGTACCCCCAACAAGGGCTCAATGCTCCGGCACCCACAGGGGGTGGAGGAGGAGACAGACTTGAAAGACTCGCATTGGACACACTCAAGACGTGAGGTTCAAAAGTCCAGGTACTCACCTGACGGAGGGATGGCTGACGCGCTGCTCACCAGACCTACCTGGGGAAGACATGGAGGAAAAAAATATATTAGAGTCGTTTACAACATTGAAAAAAAAAAATCGCACGTCGTTCTATGCACAAACACGCGCATGCGCAGTGCAAAACCAACGTTCTATTTACGTTATGTTTGTATTCATGAAGATGGGAGTCTCCCACCCACCGAACGACCCCAATCCTCCATTACCCTCCAGGGAACGGGGGGTTAAACCCTCCTATACACAGGGATATATGACCCTGCAACACACACACACACACACACACACACACACACACACACACACACTTCCTAGCAACATAAAGAGGAATACACACAAGGATACTGCACAACCCAAACAAAATAATGACGTATATTCCTCAACAAATATTTTCAAACTATCTTACACACTGGGAGACAAAAAACATGGCCGCCCTGGGTTATGTTACACTGGACTGATAACATATCTCTGGGCGATAAGAAGTACTGGGAGCCGGAGAAGATAACACCAGTACTGACGACTGATAAGACGAGTCAGCTCTTATCAGTACGTCTGGGGGGCCAGCCTTATATATATATATATATATATATATATATATATATATATATATATATATATATATATATATATATATATATATATATATTATATATATATATATATATATATATATATATTATATATATATATATATATATATATATATATATATATATATATATATATATATATATATATATATATATTATCCCTGGGGATAGGGGAGAGAGAATACTTCCCACGTATTCCCTGCGTGTCGTAGAAGGCGACTAAAAGGGAAGGGAGCTGGGGCTGGAAATCCTCCCCTCTCGTTTTTTTTTTTTCTTTAATTTTCCAAAAGAAGGAACAGAGAAGGGGGCCAGGTGAGGATGTTCCCTCAGAGGCCCAGTCCTCTGTTCTTAACGCTACCTTGCTGATGCGGGAAATGGCGAATAGTTTGAAAAAAAAAAAAAGAAAAAAAAAAAAAAAAAAAAAAATATATATATATATATATATATATATATATATATATATATATATATATATATATATATATATATATATACAAATAAATATATAGACATAAATAATGATCCCATTCCACAATAGATGAAGCGCCCTTGTCCCGCCCATCGGGGGGAGGAGGAGGAGGAGGAGGAGGAGGAAGGGGGTCTGGTGGTAGGTCCTGTGACGTCATCAATACGTCAATCAAGGCTCCCCCCCCCCACTCCATTACCCACCTGTGGCGTCATCACCACGTCACACGTGAGGTTCTCGCGACGTCATTGGTCCTTTCATCGCCGTTCCATTTATAACAGAAGCGCTACCTTGCGTTTTGACGTTATCAAACCTTTAATAAGGAGAAAAATACGTCTCATAAATAATAAACCATACATCCAATAAACCACCCATCCAATAAACCACTCATCCATTAAGCCATCCATCCAATAAACCAACAGGTTAGGTTTAACGATTGGCTTAATGTCCCTAAGGAATTTATGAAATTATTAATTGCCTGATTAATTAGAATTATTGAAATAATCCCTACATGGAAACCCTAGTGTCGACAATGGGACCTGGGTCAAGCTCAGCCCTGAGAGGGGTGACCTAACCCCCCCACCACCACCACCCAACAGTGACCTAGCATGACCCTCGTTGACCTGAGAGGAACGAGTGACCCTGATTAACCCCGGAGTTAACGATGCGCTGCCCCCGTACTAGCCATTACGCCCCTGTGACTACCTTATATCCCAGCCACGCACTTGATTCCGGCTGACCTCGTGACCCCCAGGTGACCCTCGTGACCTTGTCCCTCCAGCTTGGGAAGCAGTCAACCCGAGAACCAAACACGTCCCTTTCTTACCTCCCTCCACCCTCCCTCCCCAGCTCTGAGTGGCCAGCACCGACATCCAATCAACATCCCTCCCTCCCTCGTCACTACCGGTGATTGGCTGGCGCGAGACGCCCTCCACCAATCAGCAGCGAACAAGGTCACGCGTCCTTACACGCCCCCCTCACCTCCCCCCCCCCCCTTCATCCCCCACGACAAGGATCAAAGGCCAAATCAGGTATCAGGTCAGTCCAGTGGCACAGAAGAAGAAGAAGAAGAAGAAGAAGAAGAAGAAGAAGAAGAAGAAGAAGAAGAAGATGAAGAGGAGGAGGAGGAGGAGGAGGAGGAGGAGTGGGCTACCGATGCCACTGATTCATTGCCTGTATATCTATCTATCTGTCTGTCAGTCTGTCTAGTGACTACATTTACATAGGTGGAACACACGCACAAAGACCAAATATCTTTTTTTGTGGGATTTTGTACAACTGGGGGTCCCCCAGTCCCCAATCCCAGACGGGGGAAATGTGATCCCCAGTCCCTCAGGGTGAACTGTGAGGTCCCACGGTCGAACACTTTCCCCTAACTTACCTATCTTTACTTACCTATCTTTACTTACCTATCTTTACTTACCTATTTTTCCCTTTTTTCACCCCCCCCCCCCTAGCCTTACTTATCTCCCCCCCTCCAGTTTTATTTATCTTTCCCCATGCCTTACTCATCTCCTCCCTTGCCTCACTCACCTTACCCACTCCGAGCCCTGACTTATCTCCCCAGACTTAACCCATCCCCTTTCCCCCCCTTACATATCCACCCTTAACTCCCCCTTACTCACTCTACTATCCTTCCCTCCACACCTACGTTCCCTCCCTTTCCCTTCACCTACTAACCTTTCTCCTCACTTACCCATACTCCCCCCCCCCTTCATCTATCCATCTTTCCCCTTCCCCTACCCATTCTCCCCCTTCCCCCTACCCATTCTCCCCTCACTATGACAGTGCACAACTCACATTTACACAGTGCGATGTTGAAAGGCAACAGAGGCTTTCAAACGTGCCCGCCCCCTTACGCTTTATCTAATTACAATTTGCGACACAGAACATAATTAAATTCTATACCAGGTACCGAGCCGTGACCAACCTCAGAGAATATATATATATATATATATATATATATATATATATATATATATATATATATATATATATATACATTTGATTACTGGATAAAATCTATTCATCATACAGGTCTAAATTCAATATTCATCTCATGAATAACTCCTCAAATGGTTTTATATCACTGGCCAGGGTGGGGGGTGGGGGGGGATGCTGGCGCCAACGGCAAACAATGGCGCATCTGGCAACTTCCAGACGACAACAAAGAAGATGATGTTATTGATATTGACAAAACAGAAGCGGTTCCAAAACCCTTCATGAGGGATGCCATCTTATTTTTTCCTTTCTAATGACTGAAGACGGTGCTTCTGTTTCCCACAGATCACCACTTCCTTCCTTCATTCCTTCATTCCTTCCTTCCTTCCTTCTCGTCACACTACCTCTCCCACGGACCATCCATTCCTTCAGACCACCGAACCGTGTGAGACCATAATGGCCCCCCCACCAGACCACCCTACTCCACTACCAGACCCATACCTTTCTAACTACCTTCCCTACTGGGAAACTAACTACCCCTCGTGGTAACTATCCAACCACCTGTGGTGGTAGTGAGTGGTAGTTAAGGGAAAGGGGGGGGGAGGTTTCGGAGGGGGCGGCGGCGGCGGCGGCGGGGCCCCTCCCCCCCCTCCTCCAAGTGGGTGGTTGGTGATGATGGGGGAAGGGGGGAAGGGGGTATTGCGTGTGGAGGGGGGGGGGAAGGTATGCCCCAGGTGGGTTGTGGACGTGCTCCATGACACGGACACCACGACACACACACACACACACACATACACACACACACACACACACACACACACACACACACGCCGAGAATACTGGCATCCCTCCCCTTGTAAGGGGGGTGGGGGTGTGGGGGAGGATGCAGGGAGGGGGTTACACCACCTGGCCTCTCAAGGAGAGGAGGGGGGCGGGTCTCCCACTTATTGCTTTATATGATAATGATGGAATAATACGAGAAGGTGGTAGGTGGGCGTCACGGGAGGAGAGAGAGAGAGAGAGAGAGAGAGAGAGAGAGAGAGAGAGAGAGAGAGAGAGAGAGAGAGAGAGAGAGAGAGAGAGAGAGACGGTGCAAGGAACCTGTACACTACTCAGCCTCCCTCCTGCCCAGTGACCCGAGATGACCTCACCTGACACACACACACACACACACACACACACACACACACACACACACACACACACCTATCACCAGCTGACCTCTCCCCACCCAACCCCACCCCCAACCAGAGGTCACCACTCCCAGTGTTATATCCCCCCACCTCCCCAACCCAGGATAAACCCACCACCCCTCCCAGAGGTCACCTCACCCCCAGACGGCTACCTCCCCCCCCCCCCCACTAAGACTAGCCCACTATGGGTTTATAACAACAACAAGGTATTCGAGGTGGGAGTTACGAGTACTGTGTGTGTGTGTGTGTGTCAGTGGCGAGGCGAGGCAGGTGGGGGATGTGGGTGGCGGTGTGGGCACCGGGGCAGAGGAGAAGACGGTCATCGCCAAGATCCGCCTGTAGCCGACACACACACACACACACACACACACGGAGGGCGAGGTGATCAGCCTCAACGGGTAATCTACCTAAACGTCATACCATTTCCCTCTGGCATCTCGCTGTATCCTTCGTCAGGAGCAGGGGAGGGGGACGGGACGGGCGGCGGACGGCACCGCGTCCTTGGAGACCTGCCCACAACGCCTCCAACAACCCAACGAAGGTCATGAGGAGGACGTCGAGGAGGAGGAGGAGGAGGAGGAGGAGGAAATCAACCGATGAAGACTTCAGGATGAACCACGACCCTGTATGAACGAGACCCCCAACCACAAGGCATAACCACGTCTCACCACCACACGACCCTCACCATCACCAACACACGACCCTCACCACCACCAACACACGACCCTCACCACCAACCACCAACCGAACACACAACCATCAAACGACGACCTCACACCACACACACGACCCTCGACCATCCAACACACGACCTACCCAAACCACACACGACCTACCACACCACAACGACCTCACCACCACCACACGACCCCACCACCACCACACACGACCTCCACACCACAGACCTCACCACCACCAACACACTCACCCCACCACCACCACCGACCCTCACCCCACCACCACACCACACGACCCTCACCATCCCACACACGACCTCACCATCACCAACACACGACCCTCACCATCACCACCACACGACCCTCACCATCACCAACACACGACCCTCACCACCACCACCAACACGACCCTCACCACACCAACACACGACCCTCACCACCACAACACGACCTCACCACACAACACGACCCTCACCATCACCACCACACGACCCTCACCATCACCAACACACGACCCTCACCACCACCACCACACACGACCCTCACCACCACCACCACCACCACCACACGACCCTCACCACCACCACCACACGACCCTCACCACCACCACCACACGACCCTCACCACCACCACCAACACACGACCCTCACCACCACCACCAACACACGACCCTCACCACCACCACCAACACCACACGACCCTCACCACCACTACACGACCCTCACCACCACCACCACCAACACCACACGACCCTCACCACCACCACACGACCCTCACCACCACCACACGACCCTCACCACAACCACCTCCCACACAATTAATCTTCGAGGTGGACCCCCACTACAAACATGCCCCGTCAAAACACTGTTGATAAGGGATCGTATACTCTCTCTCTCTCTCTCTCTCTCTCTCTCTCTCTCTCTCTCTCTCTCTCTCTCTCTCTCTCTCTCTCTCTCTCTCTCTCTCATGTGACTCCTTATGGCCTGTCTCACCAGCAGGGTCGTCCGTCTGCCCAAAACAAGCCACGGGGCCTGGAAAGTGAAGGCTCTCGCCGTCACTTCTATACCTGGCTCACAGCGGCTCCTGCATTTCTCTTATCAATTCAACGACGGACACAAAAACCCGGAGATATTCATTAACAATATCCTGCTCGTCCCCTCTACCCGCCCGAAGCCACTAACCATCATATCACCCGGGTAACTTCATTAAATAACAAATTACTTGTTGTGGAAACGGCCAAACGAAAAATGAACTTTCATCTGAGTTCCCCATGAATATTCACCTGTGAGAGAGAGAGAGAGAGAGAGAGAGAGAGAGAGAGAGAGAGAGAGAGAGAGAGAGAGAGAGAGAGAGAGAGAGAGAGAAATATATATATATTCCATTTCATAACTCACAACCCACAGAAAAATACCAGACGGTCGGTCACACATGTGTTTCCAAACCACCTCTATGCCACCCCCTCTACCACGTCCCCTGGACCCTCTCCCCTTGGAATATTCTTCTCTTAAGTGGGTGGTAAGGAGGAGGAGGAGGAGGAAGAGGGCGGGTGTGGGGGAGGCGGCAGAAGACGTCTGTTGAGCACAACACACCCCTCCATCACTCGCCCCCAGACCCACCCACCACACCCCAGCAGCCCTGTACCATACAGTCCCCCAGTGTGTCACATCCCCACATCCTCTCTCCTATCAACCCTATGTTCTCCCCCCCCCCCCTCAGCACCCTCGGTATCTGGGCTATGTATAGACGTTGCTAGGTTACCGAGTGAGCAGCCAGCCAGTCACATGTCCCCACACCAACATACCACACCACCACCACCACCACCACAAGTTTCTACGAACCCTCCACACGGCAGACGGTGTGTGTGTGGGGGGTGTGGGGGGAGGAAGGAGGAGGACGCTACTACCTCAAAGGTACACAGACACCTCCCTGCTCCCCGGCGTAATGAGGCGTGGGGGACGGGGAGGCAACGGGCTGGGCATTCCCGTGGGAGGCGAAGGTAACGCTGGGGGTGGTAGTGAGGATGAGTAGGAGGAGGAACGGGACGGGGAGGGCGTCGTAATGAGGAGGAGGAGGAGGAGGAAGAGAGGGGGGGACATGTCTCATAATCCCCCAGATCAAGAAGCACCCACGAACAGACTTGGGGCTCTTCATGACCCACACCCCAAGCCCTGTGGCGGTGGTAAAAACAAAAACACAGTCACTGTGGGGGAAGGGGGGGGTTAAGGATGAGCTCTAGGGGCGGGGGAAGGATCCTGGTCAACTGGTGACCTCCAGGTTAACTTAAGGGACCTCACTCTATCATCCCCCTCCGTCACTGCCAATCGTCGCAACGACGACAAACGACTGGTGAGGCGACCACGGCCACGACCGTATGACCCTGGGGGAGGAGGGGGGGCAGGGTCGTGGGTCTGGCCCTCTGACCTCACCTACCAGGCTCAGGTCACAGCCGTCACGCCATCGTAACGACCGGGTCGGGGTCGTACCACTGTGCTCAGGGATCGTTTCGTCGACCAGGGAGGTCATCCTCCAGGTCACGCCTCTCACAGGACGACCGCCCGAGTGGGAGGGAGGCGCCTTCCTCGACCGTCGCAAGGCAGGGCACGACCTGAGGAGGTCATCCACCGCACAAACTACCCGGAAAAAAAAACTAGGTCATTTACCGCCTTGCCCGACCGACCTCGGGTCACGGGAGAGATGAACGCACGTCTGATGGACAATATTAAAGGGCGCCATCACGAGGCTAATTACCCGAGGCGGTAATTAAGCCTCCCGAGTGTCGTAATCGACATGAGTAATTACCAGCTTGCCCAGTACGGGATGATGATGGTTCGCTCGTACACTGCCCTCAGTGTTCTGACCGCAGCGAAGCCTTTGAGGTCAGTATGATAATCATCCTACAGGCATACACTGAGCCACGATCGGGTCTACGTCATCATCATACTTCGATCATCAAATATGCAGCCCCCAGGATCCCCTACATCCACACCCCCTCCCCTTTTTATGGGGGTTCCTGCCGCTCCAAGTCTACGCTCCACGCTGGATGCAAGGTAAGGTGGGTGACGGGGGACTTATGGAGCAAAGGGGGGTGGGGGAGGTGAGGAGTGACCACTCGCACGCGGAGTCCGGTAACACCTATAGATACATATACGTACATACAAACACACACATCTTGGGCGCTTAGGATGACCCCGTTGACCCTTCCCCCTAACCCCTAACCAGAGAGTCCTGTGGGAGGTTATAGGATCATCCTCCCTCCCTCTCTCCTCACCCATCCTCACACGTGGGGGTCCTCAGGGTCCTGTAGGAGGGTAGCCAGACCCGAACAAAGTCCTTAGGGAGGTCAATGTCAGTGTCGACTTTAACAGACAACCCCGCACAGACTCGATAGGTGTGTGTGTGTGTGTGTGTGTGTGTGTGTGTGTGTGTGTGTGTGTGTGTGTGTGTGTGTGTGTGTGTGTCTGAAAGTCCCCCCCCCCCCTCCTCCGCACAGGCAATAAAAGACACATAACTTCCAGCAAACATTTAAGCTCGTAAAAGACACATAACTCCTGACGGGCTGCCCTCGCCGCTCCAGCAACACGCGTAACAAACGACCAAGAATAATTTAAATGTACCATAAAATGTGGCTCACAGAAAAAAAAAGGTAAAAATGCTTAAAGTAGATATTAAGGCGGGTGATGCATGGGTGGCTTCGCCTTTGATACTAGGAGAAGGTTTTTTTATATATATTCTAGAAGACTTATGTACTAGAAGACATTACATACAAGGAGACTCATACTAGAAGGCTTCTATACTAGAAGACTTTCATGCTAGAAGAATTTAATACTATAAGAGTTCCATCCTAGAACACCTTCATACTGGAAGACTTCCATACTAGGAAACTTCCATACTAGAAAACTTCCATACTAGAAAACTTCCATACTAGAAAACTTCCAAACTAGAAAACTTCCATACTAGAAAA
Source organism: Panulirus ornatus (assembly GCF_036320965.1). NCBI lineage: Eukaryota > Metazoa > Arthropoda > Malacostraca > Decapoda > Palinuridae > Panulirus > Panulirus ornatus. The sequence goes on from NC_092266.1 coordinate 31,535,001, forward strand.
CTTTCAAACTAGAAAACTTTCAAACTAGAAAATTTCCATACTAGAAAACTTCCCAACTAGAAAATTTCCATACTAGAAAACTTCTAAACTAGAAAACTTCCATACTAGAAATTTTGCCTACTAGATGGTCGGCTTAGCTACACGACTGGTCTTCATCGTCGTCTGCCGGCGTGACAACCCGCTGGTTCTAGTGATGGCAGGCACTGCCAGAGGACACCACGACCTGGCACTGCTGGTGACGTGTGTGGCACTGCTACGCGAGGGCCTGGCACCGCTACCTGACCTGACGGACACTCCCTCACCAACTGACCTGCTGATGATGACCCATGACGGGCTGGGCCGCACATAACAACCATGACAACTTCGTGCGTGTTCTACAGAATATATATACATATATATATATATATATATATATATATATATATATATATATATATATATATATATATATATATACACACACAAGACTGCTGGAGACCAGAATCAACGAAGGAAACGCTAAACGCCCTCAGCTCGGGGCGGAACAGCTGATCCTCCACGCTTGTCAACACACCTCGGACAGCTGCGGTGGCCCGACACGTCTCGACGAGGCCACAACAACAACAACAACAACAACAACATCAACAACAACAACAACAACAACAACCATCTGATTGCTCTAACGAGACACAACGACTTAACTGACGTCTCGGGTAAGGGTTGATGACTCTAATGGCCCGGGTACAGCCTCTTGCATTTTTCTCATTTCGTCCTCAACCCATAATGTACATATTCTGTATATAAATCTCCAGTACCTTCCCCCCCCCCACTCCCCCACCCCCCTTTCATTTCTACAGTGTGATATACATCATCTCGCCGTACGTGAAAAATCTGAGCTCACTGTCGCTCAAGCCTTGGAGGCAACAAGTGCAAGCAACGCTTCTCTCTCTCTCTCTCTCTCTCTCTCTCTCTCTCTCTCTCTCTCTCTCTCTCTCTCTCTCTCTCTCTCAGGGTCAATATGAGAAAGCGGGAAACCATAGGAAAACGGGAAATGTAAGGGCGGTGGGAAAAACAGAGAGAGAGAGAGAGAGAGAGAGAGAGAGAGAGAGAGAGAGAGAGAGAGAGAGAGAGAGAGAGAGAGAGAGGCCTCACACCAGGTCACTGAGAACTCGCGCCGTCTGGGGAGGACGTGAGGTAGGTATGTGCGGGAGGGAGGGAGTTATGATCCAAGGCAACTTGGAAAGATCAGAACATAGGGAGAAGCCTACAGGTTTGGGGGGGGGGGGATTGACGAGGGAGGTAGGGAGAAAGGGAGGGAGGGGTCACGACACCAGGGACAGCGCAGGGAGAACAGGCAGGGAGAACCAGCAAGATACGAGGTGACTATACAGGGAGAGAAGCCACACCGTGGAGGGGAAATATCATTGTGAATAGAAAGGAGGAGGGGGAATCGCCAAGCCAGGGTGTGTACTGAGGAAGCAGGGAGGACAGGGTGATTAAGGTGACGAGGAGGGTGAGGACGTGTGTGTGTGTGTGTGTGTGTGTGTGTGTGTGTGATGGGGAGGACCACCTTCCATCACCGCCACCACGAAGGGCAGGAAATAAGCATCAGAGGCAGCCGGGCCCGCATGCTTTACATGCGACGCTCCCGCGCATGGGCAGGAGAGCAGGGCGGCCAAGACCCGTGGCTGCGAGGCAACGCACGACCAGTACAGCAACGACTCCCCCGTCTTCTCCAGGAAATCACGGACTACGCACTCTTCACGGGCCATGCTAGGGGGGGGGGGCGTCTTGTCTCTTGCACGAGAGAACTGGGGAAACGTCTCTAAGTCTCTACAGACGTCGTTGGTGATCTCTTAACTCTCTCTCTCTCTCTCTCTCTCTCTCTCTCTCTCTCTCTCTCTCTCTCTCTCTCTCTCTCTCTCTCTCTACACGACCCGACAAGGATTCTCACGTCTCCCGTCATCCTGCGGGATCTCTTCCTTGTCCCTTCGCCCTTCCTAAATAGTATCTATCGACCTCACTCCTACGTCAGAGGAGAGATGGTTATCTTTCCTCTGCCCTCGTCCACCTGGGTCAGAGGGCAAGGTCAACGACGGTGGGGTCAGGTCATTATCGCCCTCTAATTTCCTGTGACTTAATTTCTCGACGGTGGGGCAGGCGAGGAAGACGCGTAGCGCTGTGGCATGGGTAGGTGTGAGAGGTGGCAGGCAGGCCTTCCTGGCCTAGCTGAACGGCAGACGACCAGAGCGACGACCATATTGTGAGGCTGGACGACCTGATAACGACCAGACTGTGAGGCTAAGCGACCTGCTGACTGTCGTGTTGGTGGCAGTGGTGGGTCACCTCACCACATACCAACCCAAGTCATGCTAGGTGGGCCCAAGTGGGGCACTAGAGGGGCCCTACTACTGACATGTGGGCCACGGGAGGACCCAAGTATTACCAGGTGGGCCACGGGAGGGCCCATGTAATGCTGTGTGGGTAGCTGGAGGGAACACGAGAGGTGGGTCGCTGGAGGGAGCACGAGAGGCGAGTCGCTGGAGGGAACACGAGTAATCAGTGACCTCTCTCTCGTCCTCGCCCGGGGCAACACAACATGAAACACACGACGTAACATTATATAAAAATCCATCAGTTCCAGACCTCACGAACATGGCGGGATCGCATGTCGCTAATATGGAGAGAGAGAGAGAGAGAGAGAGAGAGAGAGAGAGAGAGAGAGAGAGAGAGAGAGAGAGAGAGAGAGAGAGAGAGAGAGAGAGGGGGGGGGGGGGCGTTTCGTGTGGCCGTTCGTGCGGAAGACACGCACGCACGCACGGCGGGAAGCGGGTTACGCCCGTGCGTGCCGAGGGTTTGGGGAGTGTGAGAGAGAGGGAGGGAGGAGGTGGTGTGAGAGGTGGCGTGACCAGCAGGGAGAGTGCGTCGAGGGCTGGGAGAGGAAAGCCTCACTCTCCCAACACGCACCCTCAGCTCTGACAGACACCTGCCGTACCTGTACCGCCGCTGTACCGCTCCTGTGGTACGGTACTCTCTCCTCCCCTCTACCACCAATACCACACCAGGGGATTCCACGTGCCTTACAAGACCCACTTATTCAGTACAGCCAACCGTATTAAACCACAGCATCGCATCGTATACCCTCAGTCTAATACCTTATAATAATCTTAACTTTTACTGTGTGTGTATATATATAAATATACATATATACGTCACAAGGGGATTCCTCCAGTGAAGCCTCGACATCAAAGCAGAGCTTTTGATTTTTGATCCGGCTGCACGTCCCCTGGTCATGTACCTTGCCCATCTGTAAGTCAGATCCAACACTAACACACCAGAAGCTCAAACTATTTTTCGTTCCTCTTCTGATACCGCTCATCCCGGCTGGCCGTGACCCGGGCATGATTTTGGCCATGTCACGACCGTCACTGTTACAACAACAAAACAAAAACAAAAACAAAAAAAAAGTGTTGCCAAGATGAGGCGTTCTCTCTCTCTCTCTCTCTCTCTCTCTCTCTCTCTCTCTCTCTCTCTCTCTCTCTCTCTCTCTCTCTCCCTAACAACGACAGTTCTTGTAAAAGTTGTTTCCAACGATCAGGCCAGTAGGTAAACAGCAGCAGACAGTATGATATGGTTTCCTGATCTTCCAGCTTTCCAGGCAACAAGCCACACGGGGTGTTCCAGTTTAAGAGCCAACAAGCTACATGATGCGTTCCAACCTTCCCGTCCTACAAGATAAGAACCTTACATAGGGTAGAGGAACCCTCCAGTCTTCCAGACGAAAAGCTAGATAGTGTCCTCCAACATTCCAGTCTTCCAGGCAACATGCTTAATACGCTGTTCCCGCCTTCCAGGCAAGCAGCTTCAAAGGGTCTCTCAACCCTCAAATCATCCAGACGACACGTTACTCTGGGGGTTCCAGCCCTCCAGTCAAGAAGCAAGAAGGGAAGTTCAAGGCTTCCAGTCTTCAGGGGAACAAGCCTTCAAGTCTTCCAGGCAAGAAGCTGGACAAGGTATTGAAGTCTTCCAGGCAACAAGCCAAGCCAACAGCTCCCGTTCCAGCCAGGGGAGGAGGCAGAGGGCATAACGATCCTCAGTTCTTTGTAACAGCTTATGTCCAGTAACTGACCTCTTCAGCAGACGCTACGACCCTTGAGCACGACGGTACGACCCTTGAGCACGACGATGCGACCCTTGAGCACGACGATGCGACCCTTGAGCACGACGGTACGAACCTTGAAAACGACGGTACGATCCCTTTTGAGCTCGAGGGTCGTACCGTCGTGCTCAAGGGTTCAATAAACATCGCGTACATCATATATATCTTCCTGTGGGATGTCTAGGATTCAAAGGCCTCGTGTGTGTGTGTGTGTGTGTGTGTGTGTGTGTGTGTGTGTGTGTGTGTGTGTGTGTGTGTGTGTGTGTGTGTGTACCCTCACAACACCACCGGGACATCAGCGGAACATCATCTCTCCTTGCGTGTGTTCTTCCTGGAAAAGCCTGAAGGCCTTTGACCGGGGTCCAGTCACGTTGCTGTGAGCAGTGAACTAACTGAACCCACCCTATCCACCCAACACCCACCTTCCATCCATCCAGCACCCACCTCCCATCCACCCAGCACCCATCTTCCATCCATCCACCATCCACCCCCCCTCCTCCTTCTCATCTTCTCCCCCTACACCAACCCCCCCCCCCCTTACAATCATCATCATCATCATCATCCACACCTTCCCTCCCTCCCTACTTCCCTCGAATCACGTGACCATCCACACACCTCGACCACAATATTACTCTCAGTCGCCGTGTGTGTGTGTGTGTGTGTGTGTGTGTGTGTGTGTGTGTGTGTGTGTGTGTGCGCCAGCTGGGCTTCCCACGACCCCGTAATGCTCTCCCAGGTACAACTACACGCCCCCTCCCCCGACCCCCAACTACACCCCCCTCCCCCGACCCCCAACCGACCCCTGCAACCTCCACTCTCCCACGTACACATTTCCTCAAAACCCTTTCATTCTTCCACTTTCGTCCACTTCTCGGCCAATCCCCCCCTCCCCCCTTTTCCCCACACCTGGGGAGGTGAGAGTGGTGGAGACAGTGGTGGTGGCGGTCGAGTGGGGGGGGGGGGGAAGGGGTTATGATAGAGGTTGGGGGTGTGGAGGGGGAGGAGGATGCCAATGTCATAATCACGTACGGCCTGCACTACATCACGGACACACCCCCTACCCTGTCATCTCTCCCTCCCTCCACCTTCCTTCCACACGACACCAACCCCTCCCCCCCCCCTTCCCCTTCCCTCCCCTCCAAGCCTGACGTCATGCAAGACCCCCTGGGGAACCCAGATGGGAGGGTGTGGGGATGGCACTGGAGGAAGGGGGGGGGGGAGACAAGTCTAGGCTAGAAGGGGTGAAGGGCCACGTACACACACACACACACACACACACACACACACACACACACACACACACACACACACACACACACACAAACACACACACGTTCCACGAGAGACATTAAATCATTTCTTAAGCAAAAAATGTTGGACGACTTGGCGCTGAAAAGTGTACTACATTGCCCTCAGCTCCACGTGTACTTATCTTAAAGCGCCCAACCTACTTACAATAAGAACACTTCTATAAGTATCACATCTTTTAAGTTCCTTATCACTCGCCCAATAGGGATGCGTCCAGGGGTAAGACAGTGTTGCCACCGCCGGGGGATTATGTCGCAAGAGGAACAACATCGTTGCCACGTCTCCCCCACCAGAACACAAGCAACATAAAGGACCGACGTAGCTCTCCTGTACCAGAGTACGTCACACGTAACAAAAAAAAAAAGGAACAATGAGAGACCCCCATACCTCCAGGGAGCAGCAGCTCGAGGCCCTTAAGTAACAGACGCATGAGAGCCCCTCACGCCACAGCCTCCATGTTCTCCAGTAAATTACTCTCAACCATTACGAAAACAAACACTTCAGTTGACGGAACATCTGAGATGAACGTCTGATATACTTTAGTCTTTCTACTTACATACTTATATGTCCTACTATACAAATATATATATATATATATATATATATATATATATATATATATATATATATATATATATATATATATCCTTCCCCATGAGTTCCTTCTGTTTTTATTAACCTTCTGCAACGCTCAGGAAGGCGGCCACGTCCACCGGGCGGGACCATGGGTCATGACGTGTAATGATGATGTGTTCGATCCCATGTGGGGGATTCTACAGGGCGAGTGGGCAGTAAGTGCCTGCGGTGTCTCTACTGTGGTAGGCGCATGGTGGGGCATGACAGGTCCTGGGTGTTGTCACGGTACCTGCAGTGTTGAAGGATTGGGCGAGGTCCAGAGCGTAGGCTGGAAGAATGTGACTCGTGTTTGTTTGGGGAGTGTGCTTTCTGACGGACGTATATCCCAAGTGAGGTGGAGCTTTAGGACTGGGTTGGGAGGTTGGTTGTTTAGTCCTTGAGGGCAATTTCAGTGAGCATTGTGCTTTGTAAGTGGTATATTTGTTGGGGGTGGGGCGGGGAAGGATCTTTAAGTAAAGATTCCTGAAGCGTGAGGCGAGGGTAAGCTTTTTACCTCCACATGCGGGACTGTGGCTTGGTATGGAGTGGTCTGGCTGGTCAGGGGGTTTAGTGCAGTTGTAGAGAATTGAGCGCCGAGCATGCTGAGATCGGACTGTATTGAGGACGATCTGTTTCATTATGCAGGTGTTGGGCGCTTGCGATTGCAGCCGGTGACTGTTCTGAGTGCTCTACCCTGCGTTGTCTGCATCTCTGTTGTACTTCCTATTGGGAGGATGGAAGCCATGCGGGCAGGTGAGGCATGGTTTAAGGTGGAGCAGATAAACTGTCTGTAGTGGAAGCCAAGAAGCTCCTTATCCCGTCCACATCCGACGTCAGTCAGTGTTCTGAGGGCACCCAGCTTGTATGACGCAGCTCAGATGCGTGTTTGTTGCTCCCTACCGTGTGTGTGTGTGTGTGTGTGTGTGTGTGTGTGTGTGTGTGTGTGTGTGTGTGTGTGTGTGTGTGTGTGTGGGTTGATGTCAGTGGTGTTGTGATGTGATTGGGAGCTCATGGAAGGACCTTCATAATGCGGTCTGCCAGAGGTAATGGAAGGTCGTGTGGAAAGAGAACTCATGAAGAGTTAGAGTAAGAACTGCTCCTAGGGGCCAATGTGAGTGACTGGCATGGCGGTTATGGAAGGTGGTGTCAAGTGTCTATTGTGTCCGGACGTGGCGGAGGGACAGTGTCAAACGCTTTGAACTGCAGTTCCAAGCTTCTTCTCCAACGTAAAAGAAATTAAATGAATGAAATCAGAGATAAATGAAAAAAAAGTATGTATGACAATAAATACAAGAAAAAAACATGAACTGGTGTGAGAGAGAGAGAGAGAGAGAGAGAGAGAGAGAGAGAGAGAGAGAGAGAGAGAGAGAGAGAGAGAGAGAGAGAGAGAGAAGTGCATACAAGGACGACATTCCTGAGTCAGGAGCAAGAACTGTGGCCGTGTGGGTACATGATGAGGCACACCTAACGCCAAATGCTGATGTTGCTGCTGTGGTGGTGGTGGGGGATAAGGCTTTCCTGATGCTGTGATGTTCTCTATCCCTTACATCTGTTATCAGTACAACAGATGTTGTCACAAGTGTACCTCCGTCGCACGTGTCGATACCCGAGGCTCCGGCCGCTGCAGCTGCAGGCAGCTCCTTCTCTTAGTCTCCTGCAGGTGTTACCTCCTGCTGCCGCCTGACACACGAGTGTTTCCGCGACGTCGGGAACCAACACACGACACCGCAACACAAGTGTTGCCACCGCCGTCAAGACGCAGAGAGGAAGAGGAGGAGGAGGAGTAGGAGAAGAAGGAGGGTGGTCGAGTCTGTCCACCTACGGACGGGAACCCCCGTCCGTGCGTCCCTGACAGTCGTCGTCCTCCTCCTCTCCATCAGTCGCTGTCACTGTCAGTCAGGCAAGGGTCTCGTCAGTCGCGCCCTCCAGTTGTCGAGATACCATTATGAGCAGCCACACACACACACACACACACACACACACACACACACACACACACACACACACCTCAGAGCTATCAAGAGGCCGCCACTGAATCAATCTTCGACACGCAGTTAACGCCACCGACGCACAGATGGACTGGCTGTCAGTAATTCAGCAACGGTCTGATAGCCACTCAATCACTCTCCCACGCAGCTGACTCCTGTAAGAGAGAGAGAGAGAGAGAGAGAGAGAGAGAGAGAGAGAGAGAGAGGAGAGAGAGAGAGAGAGAGAGAGAGAGAGAGAGAGAGAGAGAGAGAGAGACAGACTGGCTGTTTAGCACTTCAGCAACAGCCTAACTGCCATCGCAACACGGGGACAACCCACTCAGCAGCTTTTAAGACCGATTTACGAATCACTTGACCATTCGAGACGCGTATCTGCCCTTGGGCTAATTCATGATTTAAACTTACATAATGAAACAAACAAGAAAATTACACAGTAGGAAAAACTTTTGTTCTCATCTAAAATACGACTTAATAATTATCAAATACATATAATAATAAAATAAATAATAAACATTAATAAAATATATATAATATAATATATATATATATATATATATATATATATATATATATATATATATATTTATATATATATAATATATATATGTGTGTGTGTGTGTGTGTGTGTTGTGTGTGTGTGTGTAAGAACGGATGGCTGTGGCTTGTGTAAACATCACTTGCGTCACCCACATTAATTTTGTTGTGCATCAAGGATTCGTGTTCAGCTTCCTCTCATGTCATCGGGGAGAAGTCCTGGGGCCCAGGGAAGGCTGGGGGTTTTCCCCAGTTCTCCTTAGTAAGCTTTATCCTGGGGGAGAGGGAGACCATGTTCACTACCCCCCACCCACACACTACTCCCCTCCCAAGCCCTCATGAGGGGGACATTTGACAAGTTTCCCAGCAAAGCGTTTCACTGGGGGTGGTGATGTCATACTCTAACCCCCAAACCCCCTTCAGAATTTCAACATGAACACACACACACACACACACACACACACACGAGAGAGAGTGAGAGAGAGAGAGAGAGAGAGAGAGAGAGAGAGAGAGAGAGAGAGAGAGAGAGAGAGAGAGAGAGAGAGAGAGAGAGATGGGGCCCCTCCCTGTACATTAAAAAAAAAAAAAAAAAACAGGTCCATCCAAACAGGTAAACTACATAATCAACCCACACAGGACAGAGCCGCCCCTCCTCCTCCTCCTCCCGCTTCATCATCCCGCACTGCCCACCTCACGTCCCTCCAGGGGTATTCCATTGGGAACCCTGGCTGAACATCCTTGTCCCTACACCTGGTGTGCCAGACGGAGAGATAATCCCTATCTCAAAAGAGATAAGAAGCCGGAAGAAATCTCTCTCTCTCTCTCTCTCTCTCTCTCTCTCTCTCTCTCTCTCTCTCTCTCTCTCTCTCTCTCTCTCTCTCTCTCTCACGACAATCTCCAAAAAAAGAAATTATTGAGGAGAGAGATCTTTCTGTAAACTCTCCTGCCAACAAGGATGAGCTGGAGAGGAACTTACAGCTCTCCTTCCTCGACCTCCACAGACAGAATGTGGAGTGCGACCTCATCCTTGACCTCCACGGATATTCTGAGGGGTACGACCTCTTTCCTTCACTACCACACACACACACACACACACACACACACACACACTTCGAGGAGCACCATCTTGTTCCTTCAACCCTCTGCAGAGAACGACCCTCGTGCTGGCCTTACCTTAGACCCAAGGTTGCAACCTGAGGACATGGTGGGGGGGGTGGGTGGGGGGTGGGTGGGGGGGTGGGGGGGGGGTGGGAGGGGTTACTTAAGGGTCATGGAGGGGCATGACTTCCATTTTCTTTTTTCCTCTTTCATTCTTTTCTCTGTTTTTTTCCCTGAAGCATTAAACGTTAGTGGTTCGATGCTTCTGCGGTGTGAGTAAGGGAAGGAGAAAGGTTCGCTCTGGAGAATAGACCCCCTTCTAGGAGGCCCCGTTGGCAACCTACAATAATGTATTTATGGTGACGTTCCACAAAGAGGGGGGGAGGGGGGACTTTATGGTAACCATGTGAGGAGGAGGGGGGGGACCCGGGGTGGTGGCGGAAGCAGGGGCGTGGTTCGAGGTGGTTGGGGTATACCAACACAAGTCCCTCAGTCGTGATGATATGGGTCGACCATGGGCCACACTAGTATACCCTTCATTTATAGTTTACCCTCCACATAATTTTTCATTTATGTCCTGATTTCCATCTATCTTTTTTTTTTTTCTTTTCCTCCCTGATCATCTGTCTATGTCTATCTCAGAAGCCTCACCGAACTAACCCTAACGCTGCAAATAAAACTGACCTTTCCTTTCTGACCGAACGAGCAGGGACGGGGGTCACGGTCAGGTCAAACGGATTGTGGGCGACGTGACGGTGTGACCCGACACAATGCTACGGGGCAGGGCAGAGCAGGTCAGGTCAGGTCAGGTCAGGTCAGGTCAGCTCGCTCACACTCACTCCCCCCAAGGAGTTCAAACCGGAAAGACGGGGGGGATTTCTGGGGTTATTTCAGGGGTGTGGTACCACCACCAACACCGCCCCTCCCTCATAGCACTAACAAGAGATGACACACGACACAAAGAGAACCACTAACCTGTAGCCGGGTTAACTGCTTAACTACATGGGAAAGCCAAACAAGACGAGAACCTAATGGTCTGTGAAGAGGTCGTCTGGTGTTGGACAGCACATGCGAAAGCCATACAAGAGAAGACCTGATGGTCTATGACGAGGCCAGTGCATGGTAAGGCCATATAACACAAGAGGAACTACAAGGCAGAAGAATCATATCTTAATGCACGAAGAACACGAAGAACACGAAGAAACCCTTCAAACTGGACGTAAAGCACTAAACAGAGATTAAGGAGGCTATCCAGAAAGTTACAATACATAGGTACGACATACTAGTCAGTGAACAGTGACGTGGTACAACAGACTATACGGTGAACAGTGACGTGGTACAACAGACTAGACGGTGAACAGTGACGTGGTACAACAGACTAGACGGTGAACAGTGACGTGGTACGACAGGACTGGACAGGTAAACAGTGACGTGACACACAAGCAATCGTGAGGGGTTAGTGACAGCTGAGCAGTGAGACACTGTTCCTCCCGTCAGCTGGCCACCGCCGCTCCCAAAGCGGTACGTTCTGTTCCTCCGTTTCTTCGTCCGCCTCTGCTGCTGACGGTGCGACGCCCCCCCACTACTGCTGACGTGTTGGGGACACTGGCGTCTGCGCTGACGGCGGCGTCTGGGTCAGCACTGGTGTTGGTGACGAGTTCCTGCCCTTCTTTCCTTATTCATAACCTCCTGACGTGGAAACCTCCCCCCTACTGTCGCTGAAGCCTCTGCCCCCCACCTCTCATCATTCCCCCCGACCCATGCCATGGAGGCCTCCCCCTCTGTGCCCCCCTAACCACCGTAACTACACTAAAAACCCACTGTAAGTGGGCCCCCTTACACTAAGTGGCCGCTACTACAGGAACCCGACCCGCCCTCCCCCTCCTCAAACACATGAGTGTCTCACTCTGAGCCCCCACCCCTCCTAACCCCCTCCTAATGCCCTACCAGTTATTCCACTTGTCTTCCACCCCTACCATCCCTCTGTCTTCCACCCCATACTGTCTACCACTTCGCATTCCAACTCCTACCACACCTCTGTCTTCCACCTATGACTGCCCCTTTGTCTTCCACCCCATACTGTCTCTTTGTCCTCCACGTCTTACTGCCCCTTTTGCATTCCACCTCCTACAACCCCTCTGTCTTCCTCCTCTCCCACTTACCCACCCCTACCATCCTTCCTCTATACTCTCCTCCCTTTACCCTCTCCCACGCGACCAACGATATCTGCGCCTCTCTCTCTCTCTCTCTCTCTCTCTCTCTCTCTCTCTCTCTCTCTCTCTCTCTCTCTCTCTCTCTCTCTCTCTCTCACCACCACACCCCCAAACCTCCCCCAAGCCACAGCACCCCACTCCCTCTCTCTCCCCTCCCCATCTCTTACCTAGCCAGGCCCCAGGCGACCACATTCCTGGACACACACACACACACACACACACACACACACACACACACACACAACTAACATGACATCCTGACCACACCCACACGTATGTACATACTTACAAACGCACACACCCCAACGGGGCTACACATAGCCTTGTGGTTAGCGTACCCAGCTGCAAGGCAAATGGTAGGGGGTTCGAATCCTTAATGCTGGGGAGAGGATGGGAGGAGAGGGCATCGTGCGACATACGTGTAAAGACAATGGTACACATAAATACAAGGTTAAGAAGAGACGGGGCAATACGAGTGTAAAACTCTCACTCTCTCTCTCTCTCTCTCTCTCTCTCTCTCTCTCTCTCTCTCTCTCCGTAAGACACAGATAGAGATCACAAGCCGGCGAACAAACGTACCTACAAACGTGCGTACATTTACGAGGAGACACACACACACACACACACACACACACACACACACGAGGAACCAACCATCAGGCGGCCACATGGGCAAGAGTCCACGAACGGGACTTGTTAACGTTATGGAAAATTGAATATAACACCGAACCCAAGAAGGGAGGAGGGAGGACGAGATTTCCTGTACACTCTAACTTCCAGCCAGAGTGCTGAGTGGACGGATGGCTGACCCAGCAGGCAAGCAAGCACCAGACAAGCAAAAGCAGAGGGCAAACAACACAAGGCCCGCTTGCCTCAAGGTGAATACTCTTTCTTAAGTTACCTTGTAGGAAATAATGAGGCGATGTTCTGTACGACCCCAAGCTACATGACAGGCACGCATGTAGACCACAAGCACTGCAGTAAACCACAGGCACAGCAGTAAACCACAGGCACAACAGTAAACCACAAACACCACGACAAACCACGAAGCACCACGACAAACCACAAAGCACCACGGTAAATCACAAGCATCCCGGTAAACCATACGCGCTGCAGTAAACCACAGGCACACCAGTAAACCACAGGCACACCAGCAAACCACAAGCACAACGATAAACCTACAAGCACCACAACAAACCACAAAACACCACGACCAGCCACAAAGCACCCCGGAAACCACAAGCACCACGGTAAACCACGGACGGACCAGTGAGCCCCTGCATGGGGGGGGGGGGGGGTGGACGTGTCGAGGCCAGGTGGTGGAGGTGGAGGAGGAGGTGAGTGGTGGTAGGCAGTATGCAA